>NC_073378.1:123775915-123885915 GCF_028641065.1 Leucoraja erinaceus | reverse complement strand
GTCTTTACGCAAACACACATCCCAATTATTACTTGGGGCACTGCCCTCTACTTCAGGCTCTCCTGTAACTAATAAAGTTTAGTGGACAATGATGCAAAGTCATAGTGCTCTTCATCGTTAAAAAATAAAATCCCACTCGAACACCCATATTTACCTTATTTTAGATTAGAGATACAGTGCGGAAACAGGCCCTTCGGCCCACCGAGTTCGTGCCGACCAGCGATCGCTAAAGTTGGCGGCGCGACTCACCCATTGCAGCGGCCCCTACAGCCTGTCTGTCTTTTTTAAATTTTTTGTCTAGTTAAATGTAGTGTTGGTGTTTTTTTAATACTGGTTTTAAATGTGTATATGTGGGGGGCGGGGGGGTGAGGGGGAAACTGTTTAAAATCTCTTCCCTGTCCGGGAGACCCGACCTTTTCCCTGTCGGGTCTCCGTTGTCGTTGGGGCCTAGCACCGTGGAGCGGCCTCCAACCTGAACGACCCAGGGGCTCGGGAGACTGCGGAGCTGTGGACTACTCACCATCGTGGGGCTGGCCAGCCTCGGAGCGTGGGCAACGGTGGTGGCTCGCTGCTGCGACTCGACTCCTGGGGCTCGGAGGCTCCAGCAACGCTGCCGCAGGTCCGGTGGACTGGGACATCGGGCTCTCGCGGGTCCGGGGGGAGAGACCGCTTCCCGGAGCTCCCGCAACGCGACTTCTCCAGCCCGTGTAGCGGGGTTGGAACGACCCGGAGCGGGGACGTACATCGCCCGGCGCGGGTTCATGGCCGTGGGACATTCCAGCGTCCGCCGGGGGCTCCAACATAGTGACTTTTAGACCGGGAGCGGGGCCGTAAATCGCACGGCACGGCCTAAAATGGCCGTGGGACTTATCATCGCCCGCCTGGGGCTTGGACATCGGGAGAGAAATGGAGAACAGGGGAGAGAAAAGACTTTGCCTTCCATCACAGTGGGTTCACTGTGATGGATGTTTGTGTGAATTAAATTGTGTGTATGTCTGTAGGAAATTGTCTTTGTTTGTATGACTGTGGAAACGGAATTTCGTTTGAGCCTCACTGAGGTTCAAATGACAATAAATGGTATTGTATTGTATTGTATTGTATTGTATTAACACTATCCTACACACACTAGGGACAATTCATACCAAGCCAGTTCACCTGCAAACCTGTACGTCTTCTGAGTGTGGGAGGAAACCGGAAATCCCAGAGAAAATCACTATTTGGTAAGTTTCAAGGAGGTGTCCCCTCATCCTTCTAAACTCCAGCGAGCAGAAGCCCAGCGCTGTCAAACGCTCATCATATGTTAACCCATTAACAATGGCAACCCATGTAAATTATGCAAACAGTCAGCTTTAACTTTGATGATACTTTTACATAAATACATTATCCAAAGACTAGTTATAATGTAAATTAAAGGGCCTTTCACCTTCAGAAATATAGAAGGGCAGCACGGTGGCACAGCGGTAGAGTTGCTGCCTTACAGAGCCAGAGACACAGATTTCATTTGGACTATGGGTGCTGTCCGTTTGGACTCTGTCCATTCTCCCCATGTGATATCTCCGGGATCTCCGGTTTCCTCCCACACTCCAGTGCTGTAGAGTTTATGACGTGGTTTGTAGGCTAATTGGCTTGGTATGTAAATCAAAATTGCCCATAGTGTGTATATTATTATTATTATTATTATTATTAAATTGTTGAAAACATTAGTGACGCATTGGTGCTGCTTTCCGACGGGCATAATGTGTAGGATAGTGTCAGTGGCGGGGATCGCTGGTCGGTGTGGACTCGGTGGGCCGAAGGGGCCTATTTCCGCACTGTATCTCAAAATTAAAATAAACTAAAAGAAGGGGAGCTATATCACTGCCCCAATTAGTTGGGGGAAATGTTTGTGCCATTAAAACAAATAGGGAGTTATAAAAGTGGCAAGCAAAATTTTATACACTGTCTAATACCTTTTTGAACAAAGCGGCGCATCAAAATGGGTCATCGCGCAGAAAGGCCGGCCTTAGGAGGTGCGGGGCCCAATTGCGAGCAATCGGTCCAATCGGCTTAAGGCCGGCCCTGGTCCGTTGGATAACGTACTTATGTAAAAGTGTCACCAACTTGACATCAAAGTTATTGCTGACTGTTTACAGAATTTACATGGGTTGGCATTGTGTTGACATATGACAATGGGCATTGCCCCCGACCCACTGGAGATAATGAGAAAGACCTCTCACCTGAGGGTGGACTACAAGCATCGGAAGCTCGTGTGTATCTGGGAGTATCTTCCTCCAGAAGGCGATGAGTGACCAACCCGGGACAATTCTGGAGCAGCACTGGCTGGGTCTCACTTCCAATCCCTTCCAAACGTCTCGCAATTCGCTCTTTCCTGCAGAGAGCAGTTTCAGAGATGTGGACTAGGATTAGACATTACCACGGCCATTTTAGAAATGTTATCCAAATAAGAGATAGTGTGAAATCTCTCTAAACTAAAGGGCCTGTCCCACGATGCGAGTTTACCCAAGAGCTCTCCCGAGTTTAAAACAAAAATCAAACTCGTGGTACTTCATCACAAGTATTTTTTTACATTTGGAAATTTTTCACACTGTTAAAATAACTTCACGAGTTTCACGAGCTTACCGCGTTTCCCAAGTACCTGCCGTTAGCGTTACGAGCCGCTAAGAGACGTCCCGAGCTCCGACGTACCCGCTACGCACATTCTACGTACTTACCACGAGTTTAATTTTTTTTTTAACTCGGGAGAGCTCTTGGGTAAACTCGCATCTTGGGACAGGCCCTTAACTGTTCAAAAATACTAATAGCACACTGACTTGCAAATGAAAATGAAACTTGGCCATTGGCATTTAATTTAGTTTAGTTTAGAGATACACCGTGGAAACAGGCCCTTCGGCCCACTAAGTCCACACCGACCAGCGATCCCAGCACATTAACACTATCCTACACACACTGGGGACAATTTACACTTATACCGAGCCAATTAACCTACAAACCTGTACGTCTTTGGTGTGAGGGAGGAAACCGAAGATCTTGGAGGAAACCCACGCGGTCACGGGGAGACAGACAGTACCTGTAGTCTGGTTTGAATCCGGGACTCTAACGCTATAAGGCAGCAACTCTACCACTGCCCAATTATTCAACACTAACTACAATTGACTTTGAAATAAATCCCCATTACCTGTTCATTTCCACAGAGGACCTCTGCCCAGCTTCAAATATTTTTCGAAGTTCTGCAACTAGAAATAGTAATATGTGAACGCATGCCTGAATTGTAAGAGAGTTGAGCACACAATGCCATACAGTAACTACAATCATAAAGGGAGTTAAGAATTCAGCTTCAAGGAGTAAGCTTCAAGGAGCTCCATGGCCAGAGTGAGTCCCACCGCAAATTGGAGGAACAGCATCTCATACTTCGCTTGGGTAGTTTACACCTCAGCGGTATGAAGATTGACTTCTCCAATTTCAGGAAGTCCTTCCCTCATTCCCCTCCCTTTCCCAGCTCTCCTCCAGCCCACTGTCTCCGCCTCTTCCTTTCTTCTTTCCCCCCACCCCCCCCCACCCCCACATCAGTCTGAAGACGGGTCACCACCCAGAAACATCACCTATTCCTTCGCTCCATAGATGCTGCCTCACCCGCTGAGTTACTCCAGGGTTTCTCGAACTTCACGGAGTAGCTCACCAATATTCAACTTGACCCATCTCCAATCTGAGGTAGACACAAAATGCTGGAGTAACTCAGGCAGCATCTCTGGAGAGAAGGAACTGGTGACGTTTCGGGTCGAGACCCTTCTTCAGACTGATGTCAGGGGAGTGGGCGGTACAGAGATAAAATGTAGTCGGAGACAGTAAGACTGGTGGGAGAACTGGGAAGAGGGAGGAGATGGAGAGAGAGGGAAAGCAAGGGCTACTTGAAGTTAGGTTCCCGTCTCCTGTTAGATCACTATCATACCGGTGCCAAAGGAAACAAGGTAGTGTGCCAGACATCCACCACCAGGAACTTGACATACACAAAATGCTGGAGTAACTCAGCGGGACTGGCAGCATCTTTGGAGCGAAAGAATGGATGACGTCTTGGGTCGAGACCCTTCTTCAGTCTATAAGGCTCTACACCCGCTACTCCTCGAAGCTGGAGAAACGCTGGAGAAACTCAGCGGGTGAGGCATCTCTACACTAAATCAACGTACCCTATCTTACAACTACGATATGGTGGCCCATAAATAATTCCTACCAATGTTTTCTAGACTCTTCTGTTAGCTCATCCAACTGATTCCAATTCCACATGAATATCTGCCATGCATAGATCATTCCCCACCACCGGACTGATCTCATCCTTATTAATAGTGTTACACTAGCCTCCAGTTTTGAAGGTCAAAATGAACCACGAGGACCACATTAGCAGAAAGCAAAATTAAATGCACGATAGTTTAGTTCACAGATACAGCGCGGAAACAGGCCATTCGGCCTACCTAGTCCGCGCCGACCAGCGATCCCCACACATATTATTCCACACGCACACACACACACACACACACACACACACACACACACACACACACACACACACACACACACACACACACACACACACACACACACACACACACACACACACACACACTTACAATTTTATCATAGTCAATTAACCTGCAAACCTGCACGTGTTTGGAGTGTGGGAGGAAACCGGAGTTCCCGGAGGAAAAACCCACGCAGGTTACGGGGGTACAAACTCTGTACAGACAGCACCCATGGTCAGCATCGAACATGGGTCTCTGTCGCTGTAAGGCCGCAACTTTACCACTACGATGCTGCCTTGATTTGATCGAAACAAACAGCCTGCACATCACTTGTAGGGTTTGCTGTCAGAAGGACACTGAACAATCACAGTTCTGCTGGGACTTTTTTTTAGTTTGGTTCGGAACTCAATCTTTAGATCCTGTTAAAAGATGCCATGTGATGTTTGGCTATTTTCCCACCGCTTTACACAGTCAGACATGAACAAAAGGATTAATACTGTTATTATCTTAGCCCAATATCCCTCAGCTGGCCAACCCAGCGGGACAGGCAGCATCTCTGGATAGAGGGAATGGGTGTTATTTCGTGTTGAGACCCTTCTTCAGGTCTGAACCCAAAACGTCACCCATTCCTTCTCTCCAGATATGCTGCCTGTCCCGCTGAGGAGTTACTCCAGCATTTTGCATCTATCTTCGGTGTAAACTGGCATCTGCAGTTCATTCCGACACAATCCCTCAGGTGACTGGCAGTTTGTTGAGGTGCTTAGAATACTTAGTTCAGTTAAGTTTATCGTCACGTGCACCGAGGTACAGTGAAAAACTTTTGTTGCATGCTAACCAGTCAGTGGAAAAACAACATGATTACAATCGATCCATTGACAACAGGGGTGGGCAACCTTGTTCTGCATAGGGGCCGGGACGCATGTCGGTGAGCGGATGGCGGGCCGCATCTATCACGTGCACACATGGACCCCGCTCTCATCCCGCCCCGGATGGCAGGTATCAAATCACATGTTCACAGAACGTAGACAAAAATGCTGGAGAAACTCAGCGGGTGAGGCAGCCTCATGCAATCCTTGCATGTCTCACCCTCTGAGTTCCTCCAGCATTTTTGTCTACCTTCGATTTTTTTCAGCATCCGCAGTTCTTTCTTTAAACTTGATCACAGAAGGTGCACAGCCGTGCCGGCGGCTTTACGCAGGATGCGGTACAGCCAGAGCTCGGCCATGCTCGCCAGGCCAGATAATTATGGGGACAAAAAATCCGCCTTGGTTTTGGGTTACGAGCTGCACTCAGCCTGGGGGACGGAGGTTGCCGACCACTGGTTGCAGTGCACAGATACATGATAAGGGGGTAACGTTTAGTGCAAGGTAAAGCCAACAAAGTCCGATCAGGGTTAGTCCAAGGGTCACCAATGATTGCAATGTGTGGGAAAAAACCCCCCAAAATTGTAATTATGTAGAGACGGGAGATTTTAGGACAAAAAGCGCTGGAATATCTCATCGGGTCGGGAAGCATCTGAGAATAACATGGATAGGTGATATTTTGGGTCGAATCCCTTCTACGGACTTCGTCTGACATCTTGTAACAGCAAGAGCATTAACATATTGGGTGGAAATCTACTGGTGCAAGATAGGGTGCTCATTATTATTTTAAATGACAAAACATGGAAATACAACTGCAGCAATAACTAATATTGTTTCACTTGATTTGTGTAAAATTAATCAAACAAGACAATATCCCAAAGGAATTTTAGTTTGGTTTAGAGATACAGCACGGAAACAGGCCCTTCGGCCCACCGAGTCTGCACTGACCAGCGATCCCCGCACATCAACACAAGCCTATAAACACCAGGTACAATTTTACATTTTTAACAAAGCCAATTAACCTACAAACCTTTGGAGTTTGGGAGGAAAACACAGGTTACGGGGAGAACGTGCAAACTCCGTACAGACAGCACCCGTAGTCAGGATCGAACCCGGATCTCTGGTATTGTAAGGCAGTAGCTCTACCGCTACGCCACCGTGCCCGCTGGTATTTACAACATCATTCATGCGACTTCATTCATTCAAAGCACTGTGATACTAACCTTTAGGAAGTACAGCAAGTAGATTTGTGTCAATGGTTTTTGTTTTCTTTCCAATGTCCTTGGCGTCAGGAGAAAACTCTTTCTGGAAACTAAAACAAATCAAAAAAAAATTTAAGTTGCAAAATGTGGAAGTAACCTCACATATCTTTAGGCACAATCTTATGACACCCAAAAGGCAGCTGAGATTCACTTGCACCTCCTCTAACCTCATCTTCTGTATCCGTTGCTCCAGGTGTGAACTCTGATATATTGGAGAGACCAAGCCCAGGCTCGGCGATCATTTTACTAAAACACCTCCGTTCATTCCGTCTAATCCTACCTGATCTCCTGGTTGCAAAACACTAACTCCCGCTCCCATTCCCACACTGACCTTTCAGTCCTGGGTCTCCTCCAATGTCAGAGTGAGGCCCAGTGCAAATGAGAGGAACAGCACCTCATATTTCGCTTGGACAGCTTACACCCCAGCGTTATGAATATTGACTTCTCTAACTTCAAGTAACCCTTGCTTTCGCTCTCTCTCCATCCCTCCCCCATCCTAGTTGTCTGGCCAGTTAAACTATCCTCCTGATCAAATTTTGTCTTCATATGCCTCTGTTTTGCCTATCCCCAGCTAACAATGATCCATTCTACATTTTCCTTGAGCTTCGTCCCCTTTGATCTCCTGTTTTCACACCTTGCCCTTCCACATCTCTATGCCTCCCTCTCCCCTGACTCAGTCTGAAGAAGGGTCTCGACCTGAAATGTCCCCCTTTCCTTCTCTCCAGAGATGCTGCCTGTCCCGATGAGTTACTCCAGCATTTTGTGTCTATCTTCGGTGTAAACCAACATCTGCAGTTCCTTCCAACACAAAAGGAAGCTATCATATCCCCAGGTAGACAAAAATGCCGGAGAAACTCAGCGGGTGAGGCAGCATCTATGGAGCGAAGGAAATAGGCAACGTTTCGGGCCGAAACCCTTCCTCAGACTATTATATCCCCTAATGTACAAGGTTCAAATTCTACCTTTTATTCAGCAAGTGTGTTAATGTCAATAGTTTTATTATAAATGGCCTCCAGATTAAGGATAATATTTCTGGATTAAGGACGATATTTCCATTTGGAGTACCACCCAGTAATCCTTGTCGGAATGCAGATTGCACAGGCATTGACTGTAATGGCACTCACAATGAAGTGACATGAGTGAAGATACCACTGGTCATGTGGGAATAATAAATAACAGTTCTCCATGTAACTAATGGGAAGCTAAAATCCTTGGAGATGTCAATATCTTGAAGATATGGAATAGCAAAAGCAAGAGAAAAAAACAACTGGCACTATCAAGTCAAGAGAGTTTATTGTCATGTGTCCCAGATAGAACAATGAAATTCTTGCTTTGCTTCAGCACAATTGAATATAGTAGGCATGAATACAGAACATATCAGTGTGTCCATATACCATATCAGTGTGTCCATCTCTTCACCTCTGCCTATCCTTAGCCCCACGCCCCCCTCCCTTTTCATCTGTGCATTAATTGCCTCATATTGTGTTTTATATTGAATTCTGTATTTACTTTGTGTACTAGTCTCTGTCTCCGACCGGAAGGCATTGCAGAGGGTGGTGAAAATTGCCCAACGCATCACCGGTTCCTCGCTCCCCTCCATTGAGTCTGTCCAAAGCAAGCGCTGTCTGCGGAGGGCACTCAGCATCGCCAAGGACTGCTCTCACCCCAACCATGGACTGTTTACCCTCCTACCATCCGGGAGGCGCTACAGGTCTCTCCGTTGCCAAACCAGCAGGTCGAGGAACAGCTTCTTTCCGGCGGCTGTCACTCTACTCAACAACGTACCTCGGTGACTGCCAATCACCACCCCCCCCCGGACACTTATTATTATTTATTCAAATCGTTTGCTATGTCGCTCTTCCAGGGAGATGCTAAATGCATTTCGTTGTCTCTGTACTGTACACTGACAATGACAATTAAAATTGAATCTGAATCTGAATCTGAATCTAGTCATGTCTCTACTATTTATTTCATTCCCCTCACATGTTTTTCCTCTACCTGCTAAATTTTTGTAAGGTGTCCTTGAGACTCTTGAAAGGTGCCCATAAATAAAATTAATTATTATTATTATTATTATTATTATATACCATTATATAAATATCTACATACATCAATAAATAAGCAGATAAAGTGCAAATAGATAATGGTCTATTAATGTTCAGAGATTTGTTTCAGTTAAGTTTAATAACCTGATGGCTGTGGGGAAGGATCTATTCCTGAACCTGGCCATTCAGGAATACCTGCGATATTTGAACACCAACTTTGTTGGTTGTATCTTTTGATATATTTACATAATTGTAATTGAAAATAATGCAAAGTAGAAAATAACTATATTTGATATCCAAAGTGATAAGCCCGCAATTGCAGAATTTCAGCTAGAGCTTCCAAAATTATAAATACAATACGAGATGATAGAACTTTATTTATCCCAGGAGGAAATTGACCAAATGTAACATAGACTGACAGGAGCACTTCATGTTCCTAATTCAATGTAATACTCAAGTTCATCATAATAATTTTATTCAACGTTCAGCACAATTCAAGAAACTAGAATTGTCAAGTACCAAATCCGGGTAATTTGAAGTATGCAGGTTAATCTGATCATTTTTATAGTTATCTCTCAGACTGATTGATAAAAATCAAAACTACGGTAATGGATGATTTGTTTTAGCTTACTGAAATATACCAGTTTTTGAGACCTTCATCACCAGTTATCACCTTGCCAAAGATTGAAGTTTAGTTTAGAGATAAATCGCGGAGACAGGGACTTCTGCCCACCGAGGCCGCAGTGACCAGCGATCCCCGCACACTGACACACCACAGAGACAATTGACATTTATAACCAAGCCAATTAAACTATAAACTTGTACGTTTTTGGAGTGTGGGCAGAAACCAAAATCTCGAAGAAGATCTCGTGGTCACGGGGAGAACGTACAAACTCCGTTCAGACAGCACCCATTGTCAGGGTCTCCGGCACAGTGAGCCAGGCACGGAAATCACTATCAAAACATGGGGGCGGGTGACGGACAATTTCTTGGCGACCGTGTACGTGCATGCGCACACACGCGAGGCTTTGGCCGTGGGGCCTGTGGACGGTAATATCGGGAGCTGACCTGGTTGGTGACCGAACTCCAGCAACAGCAGCTTCGTCCACCCTGAATCGTGGGGCTTCAATCGGCCCATCCACTGGCGGGGGGGGGGGGGGGGGGGGGGGGGGGGGGGGGTAATCCTTGCGGGAATCCGGAGCCTCCATCGCCTCAATGCAGCAGATTTAAAGATTTTAAGGTCGCGCGGGGCGCTGAAAGGCACCGCTAGTGGGCCGATTCAGCCCTTGGAGAGCGTCTGATAAAGACCGGATTACAAAACATGGGGGAGGGGGAATTGTTCCCCACCTCTCAAAGCATGGGGGGGGGGTGGGGGGGGGGGGGGAAACGTGTCACCCCCAGGATTTCCGTCCATGCAGTGAGAGCTGTAAGGCAGTAACTCTATTGTACCACCGTGCACGCTCTTACTGTTGATAAGTTACTTTCTGTTAAGTTACTTTTGATAGGGTGGACTTTGATCGCACAAACTATAACTATTCGGTTACACCAATACTAGAATGATTACGCCACACAATCTTCCCATTTTACAGCAGTACCAGAAGTCACGAGGACACGAGGACATGTATCTTTCAACAGCTTGATGATCTAATACTTGCAGCTATTCCATTGCCTTTGCAGAGTGACAAAAACAGAAGCATGCTCCAAGAGTGATCTCAACACTTCATCATGTTGATATTCCTCAGAGTTGTGTCCAGGCAAGGAACTAAATATACTTCCTGCTTCTGCCGTCATGGTGACGAGGAAATCGGTCTTGTCTGTAGTCGATCAGATGCTTTGCTGAGATGTTAAATCACCGTGTTGCTGGAAACAGTTCCGTTTTCACCAGGAGTACCGATCCTTCTGTCCCCGGCCTCCTCAAGTGCCAGAGTGAGGCCACGCGCACATGGACCTTCCATTCTTTCGGTTCCTTTCCAAGGGCGGCACCGCGGTAGAGTTGCCGCCTCACAGCCAGAGACCCGAGTTCAGTCCTGTCTACCAGTGCTGTCTGTACGGAGTTTGTACGTTCTCCCCGTGACCTGCGTGGGTTTTCTCCAGGATCTCCGGTTTCCTCCCACACTCCAAAGACGTACGGATTTGTAGGTTAATTGGCTTGGTGTAAATGCAAAAATGGGTGTGTGTGTGCATGTGCATATGCATGTGCGTGTGCGTGTGCGTTTGGTATAATGGTGAATTGTTCCCAGTGTGTGTTGGGTAGTGTTAATGTGCGGGGATCGCTGGTTGGCACGGCATGGTGGGCTGAAGGGCCTGTTGTCGCGCTGTGTCTCTAAACTAAACTAAGTTCCTCCATTCCCTTTTATTATCCTTCATTCCTCTCCACCTTGTTATAATTTGTTTGGTTGTTTTGTTGTTTGTCTTTTGCACAAAAGTCCGCGAGCATTGCCACTTTCATTTCACTGCACATCTCGTATGTATATGTGACAAATAAACTTGACTTGACTTGACTTGACTTGTTTCCCTCTCCCCTGAATTTCATTCATTGTCGCCTTTCCTTATCCGAAGTCCCTTTGTCTCCTTTTCACTTCGAGCCTTTTGTCACATCCTCCAGCCACCCCCCTCACCCACATGCAACTTTCACAGTATAGCAGAGAACTGCAGGTGCTGGTCTAAACTGAAGACAGACACAAAATGCTGGAGTAACTCAGCGGGCCAGGATGCTGAAGACCTGAAGGGTCTCGACCTGAAACGTCACCCATACCTTCTCTCCAGAGATGCTGCCTGTCCCGCCGAGTTACTCCAGCATTTTGTCTCTATCTTCGGTTTAAACCAGCATCTGCAGTTCCTTCCCACATATTCCTTAAAGACACATGCCCAGAATACACACATGCTGTGGAAAGAGCCGTGTGGATCCCTGGAATGCACATTGCCCATATGGCTTTGTTTAGAGATGCAGCATGGAAATGGGTCCTTCGGCCCACCGAGTCCATGCCGACCATCAATCACCCGTTCATACCACTTCTACATTATCCCACTTACCAATCCTCTTCTTACACACTGGGGACAATTTATAGAGGCCAATGAACCGACAAACCCGCACGCCTTTGGAATGTCAGGGAGAAACCAGAGCACCTGGAGGAAACCCACGCGGTCACAGGGAGAACGTATAGGTCCACAAGGTGATCTATATCATGGTGTATACGTTGACAGCCAAGGGCACGGTGGTGCTGCGGTAGAGTTTCTGCCTAACAGCGCTTATTGCGCCAGAGACCCGGGTTCGATCCTGACTATGGGTGTTGTCTGTATGGAGTTTGTACGTCCTCCCACACTCCAAAGACATACAGGTTTGTATGTTAATTGGCTTGGTATAAATGTAAATTGTTCCTAGTGTGTGTACGATAGTGTCAATGTGTCAATAGCAAGATGATAACAACAAATAGGAGTCCCTTGTGCTTGTGCTTGGTGAATGAAATCATGGTTGATCATTTATCACAGTGTAACTTTCCTTCAATCGCCTCACATTTCTCGTTTCCCATAATATCCCAAAAATGCAATGACCTCTGATGAGCAAAAATTTGAGAAGTGGCATCAGAGTTTTAGAAAAACAAAAGAGCTTGTGTCACAGACAGACACGCGCGCACAGACACACGCGCGCACACAGACAGACACGCGCGCACACAGACAGACACGCGCGCACACAGACAGCCACATACGCACACACACACGCCCACACAGGCACGCGCACACGCACAGTGTCAGACAGACACAGACAGACAGACACAGACACACACAGACACGTGCAAACAGACATGTGCACACAGACACGTGCACAGATAGTCACACACAGACACAGCCAGCCACACGCGCACACAAACACAGACATACGCACAGGCACATGCACACAGGCACACGTGCACACAGGCACTGGCACAGGTGCATAGACACAGACACAGACACACGTGCACACAGACACAGACACAGACACAGACACACGTGCACACATACACAGACACAGACATCTAGTGACTTTTCAGAACAACTGGGATGGTCCAAAAACAAGCTCCAATGTCATCTATGATTTCAGTATTTATTATAACAGTTTAAATGTAAGATTGAAGCAGTCCTGAGCCAAGAAGATCTGGAACAAGAGTAGCCCAGGAATATGTACATTCCACATAAGGCACATAAAATAGGGAACGTCCAAATAAATTAGGCTGGGGAATTTGGCTATTGAGACGGGTCGGAATATGGAAATTGCTCAATCAGCACATGCTTGAAGTTATAGCCTGGACACAGTCCAACAAGAATAAATAGTGTCATGACAAAAGTTGCTGCTCTTCAGGTAAGTGGTAATATTAATATTGCAACAAACCCCCAAAAATACAAGATAAATGTTTTGCAGTTTGTGTAGGAAGGAATTTCAGATGCTGGTTTAAACCGAAGATAGACACAAAAAGCTGGAGTAACTCAGCGACTCTGGAGAAAAGGAATTGGTGATGTTTCGGGTCAAGACCCTTCCTCAGACTGACAGTCAGAGGAAAGGGAAATGAGAGATATAGACGGCGATGTAGAGAGATATAGAAGAAATTAATGAAAGCTATGGAAAAAAGTTACGATGATAAAGGAAACTGGCCTTTGATAGCTGTGGCCTATGTGAAAACGAGTTACAGAGAATCAGACTCAACGAGACGACTTTGAAGTTGGTACGACTTGGGTGGGGGAGGGATGGAGAGAGGGGGAAAGCAAGGGTTACTTGAAGTTAGAGAAGTCAATGTTCACACCGCTGGGTTGTAAGCTGCCCAAGCGAAATATGAGGTGCTGTCCCTCCAATTTACATCACCTGTTCAATCTTTTGCAGAAAAGACCAGGCAGACTTCGAAAAATACAGAGATAAAACAAAAAGTTAGAAAAGCTAACAGATGTTGCAGACATCAATCGCTGGAGAAACTCTCGGCTGTAACAAAGTGCCCATGGCAGAAGTGCGATCATTCCGCAGGCTTCTGCTGGTTGACATACAAAAAGACAGGAGTAAATTTTGTGACAAGTGAAATCTCAACCAGTGATGAGCGAAGACCTTGATTTGGAGGTCAATGTCATTCAACAGTCACGTCGTCAGCCAGAAGCAGCTCAGCTCGAAGCAGATTCTGACCTACGCCGACAGATGATCCCATTTGTAGGCAAGGAGGAATGCAAGTCCCGCTCTTTGTCAATATCTGTGCGGGGGCCGGGGGGTTTGGAACATTCCCAGATGTCGGAGAGCTTTGCTCATTGTTGCTATGCCTTCTACTGTATTATGCCGATCAGAGCAAGGCAAAAATAAATGACAACCAAACCCAAAGCGCGTTTGTCAGCACTGGGCCTGTACTCGCTGGGGTTTAGAAGAATGAGGGGACACCTAACCGAATGGCAAAAGGCTTGCATGGAGTGGATGCGGGGAGGATGTTTCCACTAGGAGAGTCTAGGGCCAGAGGTCATAGTCTCAGAATTAAGGGACGTTCCTTTAGGAAGGAGATATTTCTTTAGTCAGAGGGTGGTGAATCTGTGGAATTCTTTGCCACAGAAGGCTGTGGAGGCCAAGTCAATGGATATTTTCTTAGGCCGAGATAGATAGATTCTTGATTAGTACGGGTGTAATGGGGAGAAGGCAGGAGAATGGGGTTAGGAGGGAGAGATAGATTTGCCACGATTGAATGTGTAAGAATGAACAGCAGATGCTGCTTTAAACCAAAGATAGACACAAGTCTGAAGAAGGGTCTTGACCCGAAACGTCACCCATTCCTTCTCTACAGAGATGCTGCCTGGCCCATTGAGTTACTCCAGAATTTTGTGTCTATCTCTGCAATGATTGAACGGCAGAGTAGACTTGATGGGCCGAATGGCCTAAATCTGCTCCCATCACTTATGATCTTATGACCAATGTCTAGTGGTCATTCCATTTCTAAATAGCTGCAGCTGTCAACAATAGTTCCTTTCCGAAAGTTGGGGATTATATTCTGGTACAAGCAAGCCAATCACATTCTTATTTGATGTTGTTGTTCTTTATTGTTCCTTTAATCTGAAATTTGAAAGCAGATCAATCACAGTGTTACTTCCCTACACTTGAAACGGCAAGATCTTTTCAGTTCTCGGCCAATGCCGACCAGCAGATCCTGTACACTAACACGATCCTACACACACTGGGGGCAATTTACAATCTTTACCAAAGCCAATTAACCTACAAACCTGTACGCCTCTGGAGTGTGGGAGGAAACCAAAGATCTCGGAGAAAACCCACGCAGGTCACGGGGAGAACGTACAAACGTATGAACAGACAGCACCCGTAGTCGGGATCGAACTCGGGTCTCCGGCGCTGCCTTCGCTGTAAGGCAGCAACTCTACCGCTGTGCCACATGCTTGCCTGCTAGACCTAGACAACATTCAGGCATGTATATCATAAAAATGCCAGGAAACTCCAACAAAGGAGTTTCTCACCATCCATCCTTGACATTCAACGGTAAATCATTTTCCTACAACCATCATCAACCTACTTCTACCTAAACTTGGTCTGCTTTATTTATCTTCTCTAAAAGCGAACTAATTTCTGAAAGAATATTAGTCTGTTTTTTTTTAGTTTTAGAGATACAGAGCAGAAACAGGCCCCTCGAGTCCACACTGACCAGCGATCCCTGCACATAAACACTATCCTACACACACAAGGGACAAGTTACATTTATACCAAGCCAATTAACCTACAATCTATACGTCTTTGGAGTGTGGGAGGAAACCGAAGATCGGAGAAACCACAACCAGGTCACGGGAGGGGGGGGGGAGGGGAACGTGCAAACTCCTCAGAGACAGCACCCGTAATCAGGATTAAACCCAGCTCCCTGGCGCTGTAAGGCAGCAACTCTACCACTGCGCCACTGTGGTAAGTAACAAAAAAGCCAGTTAAGTTCAACAAAGGAGTTTGTCGCCATCTATCTCTGACGTTCAATGGTAAATCATTTTCCTAGCCTGCAACCATCACCAACCTACCTCTGGCTAAACTTGGACTGCTTTACGCATCGTCTCCTCCATAAGTGAAGAAACTAATTTATGAAAGAATATTCTATCTAGGCAGGAATATAACATTTTTTATCCAGAGACACCAAAAACCAGTTGCCAATAAATGTTCAGTGTGGAGAAAATACAGAGGTTTTTTATACTGATCAAGTCACCAAACTTTCTCTAGGCGTATTTCAGATGCCATGGCATATCATTCTGAAAGTTCTCACTGAACAAAACCACAACTGTTTTCCCAATAGAAATTTTATGTAAACTGTGGAAAAATTGGCCACACTCCTAAGTAACCTCTTTATGCCTACAACGTCCAAGTTTGACAAAGTAGTGAAAGCCAAGTAGTATCTATGAGACCATATCATTAGGTCACTTGATAGTAGAATTAGGCCATTCGGCCCATCAACTCTACTCCGCTATTCAATCATGGTTGATCTATCTCTCCCTCCTAACCCCATTCTCCTGCCTTCTCCCCATAACCTGACACCCGTACCAATCACAAATCTATATATCTCTGCCTTAAAAATCTCCACTGACAGCCTCCACAGCCTTCCGTGGAAGGAATTCCATAGATCCACCACCCTTTGACTGAAGGAGTTTCTCCTCATCTCCTTCCTAAAAGTACGTCCTTTAATTCTGAGGCTATGACCTCTGGTCCTAGACACTCCCACTACTGGAAAGATCCTCTCCACAGCCGCGCTATGGAGAGAATGCCTTCAGGGAAAGAGGGAGGAGAAAGACGCAAGGAATGGCAGACGATATAATCTTGGGCAGGGCACAGAATGCTGGGGTAACTCAGTGGGTCAGGAAGCATCACCGAAGGACATGGATAGGTGATATTTCAGTCGGGACCTTCTTCAGATTGATTCTCATGGAGGGGGCAGAAAGCTGGGGAAGAGGTGGGGGTGGGACAATGCCTGGCAAATGATTGGTAGATACCAGTGAGGGTGAATGGGAGGGTTTGGGGATTGGCAGATTGGGCCCGGTTGCTCAGCGGTAGAGCTACTGCCTTACAGCGCCAGAGACCCAGGTTCGATCCTGACTACGGGTGCTTGTCTGCACGGAGTTTGTACGTTCTCCCCATGATCTGCGTGGGTTTTCTCCGAGATCTTTGGTATCCTTCCAACAGGTACAGGTTTGTCGTTTAATTGGCTTGGTATAAATGTAAAATTGTCCCAAGTGTGTGGAGGATAGTGTTAGTGTGCGGGGATCGCTGGTCGGCATGGACTCGATGGGCTGAAGGGCTTGTTTCCACGTTGTATCTCTAAACTAAACTAAAAAAGTGCAAGGACAAAGCAAGGAGAGGAAGAAATGGGTGGGGGTGGGTGGAACAAGAAAGAGGGGGGTAGGAAAGAATGATGTTACCCAACATTGGAGAATGCAATGCACATACCGTCATTAGCATGATGCTATATGAATCAGATTCTAAAAAATAAATGGAAATATTGTACCTTGGGATCCTTTTCTGAAATAATATTCCTCTTCCAAGTCCAACAGGATGTTCCTTCGCCACTTCTGAAACAAACAAAAACGTGGCTATTGTTTGTCTTCACCTTGCCCCTTATCACCCCAACCCCTCCCATTCGTTCCAACACTGCCATGCGTTTAGTTTAGCTTAGAGATACAGCGTGGAAACGGGCTCATCGGCCCACCGAGTCCGCGCCGACCAGCGATCCCCGCACATCAACACTAGCCTACACACGCACTAGGGACAATTTACACTTACAACAAGCCAATTAACCTACAAACCTGGACGCCTTTGGAGTGTGGGAGGAAACTGAAGATCTCGGAGAAAACGCACGCAGTCACGGGGAGAACGTACAAACTCCCTACAGACTGCGCCCGTAGTGAGGATCGAACCCGGGTCTCTGGCACTGCGAGCGCTGTAAGGCAACAACTCTACCGATGTGCCGTCATGCCGCCTAAATGTATTTAGAGGTATTTAAACGTGCCGCCTAAACGTAATTCTAAACATATTTAGAAACAGTATTCTTAGCGACGCTAACTATGAAATTAGCAGATTGTAGTAAGTATATTTATATTATGGTATATGGACACATTGATCTGTTTTGTAGTAAATGCCTACTATGTTCTGTGTGCTGAAGCAAAGCAAGAATTTCATTGTTCTAACAGGGACACAAGACAATAAACACACTTGAACTTGAACTTGAAATATATATATGGCTCAGGGAAGATCCCACCTTGCCAATTTAGCTTAATCGGGACTTTAGACACACCGATGTACTCTTGATTAGTACGGGTATCCGAGGATAAGGGGAGAAGGCTGGAGAATGGGGTTTGGAGGAAGAGATAGATCAGCCATGATTGAATGGGGGAGTAGACTTGATGGGCCGAATGGCCGAACTGCTCCTCTCACTTCTGATCTTATGATGCGGTTGACCCGTAGCTACTTCAACATGGGAGAAACTGCAGCTGGACAAAATGATATTGGTTCATTGTCATTCTAGGAATGAATATCCATATCCTGGTCTGACCCAAAACGTCACCTCTTCCTTTTCTCTAGCAATGCTGCCTGACCTGCTGAGTCACTCTGAGTCAGCTTTTTGTTTCTATCTCTTGGTGATATATTGCTTCGCCATGCCATATATTTATGTGAACTATATGTATTAATAAGGTCACTCTGGAATGTAGAAGGATGAGAGGATATCTAATTTAAACATATAAGATTATAAAGGGTTTTGACACGCTAGAGGCAGGAAACATGTTCCCGATGTTGGGGGAGTCCAGAACCTGGGGCCACAGTTTAAGAATAAGGGGTTGGCCCTTTAGAACGGAGATGAGGAAACACTTTTTCACACATAGAGTGGTGAGTCTGTGGAATTCTCTGCGTCAGGGGGCGGTGGGAGCCGGTTCTCTGGATACTTTCAAGAGAGAGCTGGATAGCGCTCTTAAAGATAGCTGAGTCAGGGGATATGGGGAGAAGGCAGGAACGGGGGGGGTACTGATTGGGGATGATCAGCCATGATTAACATTGAATGGCCGTGCTGGCTCGAAGGGCCGAATGGCCTACTCCTGCACCTATTGTCTATTGTCTAATTGACTTTCAATCTGTGATTTAGAATATTTGGCCTAAACACAAAATATTTGTGCAAGTTTGAGCCACCTGATTAGAAAAGGACATAATGCATTGCAGGCGCAAGGAACCGCAGATGCTGGAAGAAGTCTGAAGAAGGGTGTTGACCTGAAACGTCACCCATTCCTTCTCTCCAGAGATGCTGCCTGTCCAGCTGGGTTACGCCAGCATTCTGTGTCTATCCTGACAAATAAGGTTGTCCGCCGTTCGCATCCAGATGCTGTTGCATTTTATTTGCAGATTGTTTTTTTTTTGCTGAGTGTGGATAGGAGCAGAATGGGAGCAGAATTAGGTCCTTCGAACCATCAAGTCTACTCCACTATTCAATTATGGCTGATTTATCTCTCCCTCCTAACCCCATTCTCCTGCCTTCTCCCCAAAACCCCTGACACATGTACTAATCAAGAATCTTTCTATCTCTGCCTTAAAAATATCCAGACTTGGCCTCCACAGCCTTCTGTGGCAAAAAATTCCACAGACCCCACCACATTCTGACTAAAGAAATTCCTTCTCATCTCCTTCCTAAAATAACGTCCTCTAATTCTGAACCGATGACCTCTAGACTCTCCCACTAGTGGAAGACTAACTGGGGACACCTCTCAGATCCCAGTCAATGTTCAGCATGCAATTATTCAATTAATCTCTAAAATTGATAATCTCCTATTTAATAATTACTAGAGTGAATACGTTTTGCCGTCTTTTAAAAAATATATCTTTATTTTATTAGAAGCAATTGTACAAGGAGAAAGTAATCGACATAACAATTATACAATTTCCGTACAGCTTCAGTTTTAACAATTTATAAACTGATAAGTGAATCGGAAAAAAGTAAAAAGGAAAGAATGGAAAAGGAAGAAGAAAGATACGAAAAGGAAAGAAGATTAAAAAACCCTGAACTAACGAAGAAGTGAAAAAAAAGCGGAGATATATCCCACTACCCTTCCCTACACCCGCTCACCCGATCTTAGCGTCGGTTTTGAGCTTGTGTTCAACAATTCTGTTGAAGAAATTCAATTAAAGGAGACCATATTTTGGAAAATTGATCTGATTTGTCAGACAAAACAAGCCTTATTTTTTTCTAAATGTAGTGTCTCGGTCATTTCTGTGATCCACATCTTCACTGTGGAACTGTTATCTTTTTCCAGAATTTAAGTACAAGTTTTTTCACAGTTATTAAACCATAGTCAAGGAAACATCTTTGGAATATCGTTGACTTAGGGCAGTCCTCTGACATTCCTAATATTAGTAATTTTGAATCTGACTCCAATTGAATTTTAAGTGTTTTAGAAATGGTATTGAATATTCCCATCCAGAAGTTTTGTATTTTTATACAGAATACAAAATAATGGGTTAGGGTGGCTTCTTGGAAGTGACATTTATCACAGAGAGGGGAAACATAGAAACATTGAAATTAGGTGCAGGAGTAGGCCATTCGGCCCTTCGAGCCTGCTAACTCTAACTCCCTCTTAAATATAGCCAATGAACTGGCCTCAACTACCCTCTGTGGCAGAAAGTTCCAGAGATTCACCACTCTCTGTGTGAAAAAAGTTCTTCTCATCTCGGTTTTAAAGGATTTCCCCCTTATCCTTAAGCTGTGACCCCTTGTCCTGGACTTCCCTACCATCGGGAACAATCTTCCTGCATCTAGCCTGTCCAACCCCTTAAGAATTTTGTAAGTTTCTATAAGATCCCCTCTCAATCTCCTAAATTCTAGAGAGTATAAACCAAGTCTATCCAGTCTTTCTTCATAAGACAGTCCTGACACCCCAGGAATCAGTCTGGTGAACCGTCTCTGGGAGATCTTGTTCAATTTGGTCTTTGAGTAGTATAATCTATGCAATACTTTGAATTGTATCAGGCAATGCCTGGCATTTAAAGAACAGGAATGTATGTATTCTAGGCTTTCATTCCATATATCTTTTGAAATGGGTTGACCCAGCTCATCCTCCCATGCTCGCCTATAAATCTCAGAAGGTTGAGTGTCAATATTTACGGGAGTGTTATAAATGTAAGATATCAACTTACTTGTATCGGCATGTTTATTCAAACAATCGTCTAATATATCTGGACCCATAAGAGGACAGTCTTGTGTATATGTTTTCACATAATCTCGGATTTGAAGGTGTCTAAAAAAATTGTTGGCATTCAAGTGATATTTCTCCTGTAGTTCTTGACAACGTTTTGCCGTCTTATCGTTTGCCGTATGCAGTCCCAAATTAACCGACTTGATTGTGGAACACTGGGACAACCTTACGGCACACAATTATAAAAGCTAGCAGGGGTCCGGGACCCTCCCGGAGAGCAGCAGGTCCAGGCAGCGAGCAGTCGAGGATTCTGCCCGGGTCGATTGCCTGCCCAGCTTCCGGGCCTACATCCGTGCCCGTGTGTCCCTGGAGAGGGAGCACACACAGTGCCCACGGCGACTCTGGTCCCCGCGGGGGTTGTCGAGTGCATTGTGGATAAAGTTGACGATATTTTAATCCGACAACTGTTTGACTGCTGTTTGTAAACTGTCAATGGCAGTCTTGATTTTGTTACCATTCTGCATTTGTGTTTGTTTGAATAAAAGCTCTTTGTATTAAAAAAAAAAGAAAAAAAGAGGAGCAGTAGGCTGGGCTGGGACACTCAAAACCCACCTAACTCTCTATCCTCCTATCGTTCCCTCCTAACCCCATTCTTCTGCCTTCTCCCCATAACCCCTGTCACCAGTACTAATCAAGAATCTATCCATTTCTGCCTTAAAAATATCCATTGACGGCCTCCACAGCCTTCTGTGGCAAAGAATTCCACAGGTCCACCACCCCCTGACTAAAGAAATTCCTTCTCACCTCCTTTCTAAAGTAATGTCCTTTAATTCTGAGGCTGTGACCTCTGGTCCTAGACTCTCCCACTAGTGGAAACATCCTCTTCACATCCACTCTATCCAGGCCTTTCACCATTTGGTAAGTTTCAATAAGGTTCTCCCCTCATCCTTCTAAACTGCAGCGAGTACAAGCCCAGAGCCGTCAAACGCTCATCATATGTTAACCAACTCATTCCTGGGATCATTCTTGTAAACCTCCTCTGGACCCTCTCCAGAGCCGGCACATCCTTCCTCGGATATGGGGCCTAAAATTGCTCACAGTATTCCAAATACGGCCTGACCAGCGCCTTATACAGCCCCACACAGCAATACATCCCTGTTGTTGTATTCTAGCCGTCTCGAAGCTTCATTGGTTTAAATTTAATGCAAGTTACTAAACACAACCGCTACTGCAGATACCACAAATAATACTTAATAATTTAAACACTTCCATCAATTGGCAGAATTTACTGTGTGCCAACTGATTGTTTTACGGTAAATTAAGGCATATTGGCAAATCATCTCACTCCTGAGTCCGCAGATTGTCAGATTGTCTTTCAAAAAGGAGCAGAATGTTAATAGTTTTTATTAATGTTACCAAGTGGGACTAAATGAACAATGCAAGTGATGACACAAACTGACTTTGCTTCAAATCAGATAGATGAGAGATGGGTGTTGCTGTTAAGGCCAGCATTTACTGCCTGCCCCTGTGTGTTTCAAGGAGGTTGGAGCCACTGTTTGAACTGCTGCAGTCGTTGTGGACTATGTACTCCAGCAGTGTATTTGGGTGCATCATTCTGGCACATGGACTGTCCTAACAAGGAACTGCAACACATTTCTCAGTCTGGAAGATGGGTGATCTCATGTTTGCAACACAAAAGGATGTTCGGCCCATCGAGAGCATGGGGAGTAAGCCCGTTACTTGTAGTTTAGTTTAGAGATACAGCGTGGAAACAGGCCCTTCGGCCCACCGAGACTGCGCTGACCAGCGATCCCCGCACATTAACACCATCCTACACACACTAGGGATAATTTTGACATTTACCAAGCCAATTAACGTACAAACCTGTACGTCTTTGGAGCGTGGGAGGAAACCGAAGATTTCGGAGAAAACCCACGCAGGTCACGGGGAGAACGTACAAACTCCGTACAGACAGCACCCGTAGACGAGATCGAACTGGGTTCGCTGTAAGACAGCAACTCTACCGCTGTGCCCCCGTGACTGCGCTCTATTTTCCCCTCTCTATAGTCTCCCTCTATTTTCCAGTGCTCTTCCACTTCTCGACTCCCACACAACTGCCCTTTGACTCACAGGTCGTATCACGGCCTGATTCGGCAACTTGAACGCTCAGGAGTGAAGAGGATGCAAAAAGTTGTGGACACTGCCCAGTCCATCACGGGTTCTGACCTCCCCACCATCGAAGGGATTTACAGGAGTCGCTGCCTCAAAAAGGCAGCCAGCATCTTCAGAGACCCGCACCACCCTGCCATCAGGAAGAATGTACAGGAGTCTGAAAACTGTAACGTCCAGGTTCAGGAACAGCTTCTTCCCTACAGCCATTAGGCTATTAAACACTACAACCTCAAATAAACTCTGAACTACATAGACGGGCGTATTGGTTTTGTCTATTTACACAATGTTGTATGTTTTGTGTGTGTGTGTGTGTGTGTGTGTGTGTGTGTGTGTGTGTGTGTGTGTGTGTGTGTGTGTGTGTGTGTGTGTGTGTGTGTGTGTGTGTGGTAAGTACGTATACTATGTTTACATATTCTGTTGTGCTGCTGCAAGTAAAACCCCTGTCCCACGATGCGAGTTTACCCAAGAGCTCTCCCGACGTAAACAAAAAAATCGAACTCGTGGTAAGTACGTAGAATTACGTAGCGGGTACGTCGGAGCTCGTGGACGTCTCGTAGCCGGCTCGTAACACTAACGGCAGGGACTCGGGGGCTTAAATGCGGTATGCTCGTGAAACTCGTGAAGTTTTTTCAACACTGTGAAAAATTTCCACGAGTAAAAAAATACTCGTGATGAAGTACCACGAGTTTGATTCTTTTTTAAACTCGGAGAGCTCTTAGGTAGGCAAGGCAAGGCAAGGCAACTTTATTTATATAGCACATTTCATACACGAGGCAGACTCAAAGTGCTTCACATAAAAACATGTCATACAATAAAATGAAATAATAAAATGAAATAAAATAGAACTAAAAGAAAAGAAAATCAAAATTAAAAATGCATTATAGAAAGTGCAAAAGTTAAAAGTGCAATGTAGTTAAGATTTAGCTGAAAGCTAAAGTAAACATAAAAGTTTTCAGTCTTGTTTTAAAAGTGGTCAAAGTTGAGGCAAGTCTTAAATCTTCAGGAAGTTTATTCCAGCTATTTGTTGCATAGTAACTAAATCCTGCTTTCCCATGTTTTATAAGTATTTACTCTGGGAATCAACTAACAGATTGGTTTCAGAAGATCTTAGCGGTCTAGAAGGCTTATATAGTGGAAGCATGTTAGTGATATACTTTGGTCCTAAACCATGTAGTGATTTATAGGTGAGCAGCAGGATTTTAAAATCAATTCTCTGCAATACAGGGAGCCAATGTAAGGATTTAAGAATTGGTGTAATGTGTTCAAATGTTTTGGTCTTTGTTAGAACTCTAGCAACAGCGTTCTGAACAAGCTGTAGCTGCCTGACCGTTTTTTTAGGAAGACCTGCAAGGAGACAGTTACAATAATCTAGCCTGCTAGTAATAAAGGCATGTACAAGTTTTTCTAAGTCTTGAGCTGACATGAGTCCTCTTAATCTCGCATCATGGGCCCTTAAGAATTTCATTGTTCTATCTGGGACACGGCAATAAAACACTCTTGACTCTTGTTGCTATTTACTCCACCAAAGAGAGTTTTATAAAGATCAGCCAACCCTCTTCAGCGTACAGGGAACAAGTGGACAGAAGCATTTCCATCAGCTTTGCTATCTTAGTCCCATCGAGGTGGTAGAGATTGCAAATTGGGAAATGTTGCAAGACAAAAATGCGAGGTGATCTTTTGACTGCACTTTATAGTCGATACATTGGGAAATTATGCCAATCACATATTACAATCGCTCCACATTCTTAAAATCATTACTACTGCAACATTTCTTATTTTCACAAAACATTATTCCCCTAATCCCTGTGAATGGCTCGATTGTAATCATGCATTGTCTTTCCGCTGACTGGATGTAGCACACAACAAAAGCTTTTCACTGTACCTCGGTACACGTGACAATAAACTGAACTGAACGCAACTGAACGGGATCCAAGCCTTCGTTAACAAATATCCAAAAGAATTAGTAGTTTATATCCAATCACCTGGAGGAGAGCAAATGGCCGGATCGTTAAAGAGTCTGAAAATAAGCCCATGATTACTACTTTTTTGCATCCTCTCCATTGTTAGACAAAGCTAACTCAATCACAGCTCCTGTACCAGTTCAGCTCCAAAATTGTCTCATTCCATCCAGTCACTTATGGTAGAGGACAACTAAGAAGCTGACAGCAGGAGGTGAATCCAAGAACAAGACCAGTCTCAACATAAGTGTACAAGTCAAGGCAGCGTCATTTGGAGGAATAGAATGGCTTTAACAGAGTAAGGATGAGGATGAGATGAAGCACATTTCATTTTTCTACACTTTTCTTCTGCCTGCTGTATTATTAATTCCTCTCAGGCCGAACTTTTAATTTGATTCATTGTCGGAGCTCGTCTTAAGTGAATGAATGCAAACGTGGGATCCATTCTGTGTTGGCCGATTACCTACAAGGCTTAATCACGCCCCTCTTATCTTCCAGCTTTGTACTCCTCCTTCCGCCCCCCGCCCATAGTCAGTCTGAAGAAGGGACATGACCCGAAATGTCACCTATCCATGTTCTCCTGAGATTTGTGTATTATGGTGTCCATTTAATCAGTTTCTGATCATTATACATAATTTAATTTCCATTTTCTTAAATCATTTTTTTTTCTGTTTGGCACTTTCCGTAGCTGGTTTGATGTTCATCCTCCAGCACGCATGTCTTGGTTTGGAACCCGTGATGGGGGAATATTTCAGAATCTTTTACACTGATGCCCCTTTCCGCAGAGACCAGTTCCTCCACAACTCCCTGGTAAACTCATCCCTTCCCATCCAAACCACCCCCTCGCCAGGTACGTTCCTCTGCAACCGCAGAAGATGCAACACCTGTCCCTTTACCTCCTCCCTCGACTCTGTCCAGGGACCCCGACAGTCCTTTCAGGTTATGCAGAGGTTCATTTTGAGTCATAGAGTGATACAGCGTGGAAACAGGCCCTTCGGTCCAACTTGCCCAAACCGGCCAACAATGTCCCAGCTTCACTAGTCCCACTTGCCTGAGCTTGGTCCATATCCCTCCAAACCTGCCCTATCCATGTACCTGTACAACTGTTTCTTAAAAGATGGGATAGTCAGAGCTGCTCAGTTTTGTCAGAGCATTTCAGCATTCTAGTACCTGAAAAAATGTTGCTAAGGAAATCAGCAGTGGCATTTTGCTGAAAAAGTGTTATAGTTTTATGTGCGGTCATACCCATGTCAGAGTACAAGAATGCATAACTTTGCTACTAATTGACATGTCTTCTACGCACCTTACTTGACAGTGCATTCATTGCCATCTCTTTGTATACTGCTGTTTGAACGGCTGCTTCCTGCTTTTAGCACCAGATGATGATGTAGAAGCCATTTTGGAAGCCTCCCTCTCCCTCCCTCACTCTCTCCTTCCTCTCTTTCCCTCCCTCTCTCCCTCCGTTGTTCTCCCTCTCTCCCTCCTTCTCCCTCTCTCTCCCTCCATGAACAGTATGTGATCCATAGCGCTGTGGCCATAGCGCTATGTTTAAAGCCCATAGCGCTCCAGCTGGTAGCGCTATAATTAGAACCCACAGCGCTGTTGCGGACAGCTCTTCGTTTAAATTCCCACGCGCTAAACTGACAGCGCTGTTTAAACCTGGAGCGGGACAGGCAGATCAAAGCTTACAAAAATAATCGTCCAGATCTTGAAATTTAAAATACTAATAGATTTAATCTGCTATAATTTTTAGAGGTACAGTATGACTTTTTACATCGTTGCATTTTTTAAGCAACAAGATGAAACAGGAAGTCGGGCCGATTTAAAAAAAAATCTGTACTTAACAAAGTAAAACCGTACATCCGTATTCTTATCGTATTTCCGTACAAAGTATGGAAAATCCGTACTACTTGGCAGCTCTGGATAGTCTCAGCCTCAACTACCTCCTCTGGCAGCTTGTTCCATACACCCACCACCCTTAATCATGTTGATTTCTATAGTGTACTGTTCTGTGTCTTTTTTCTTTTTCTCTTTTTTGTTTTGTATCGATTTATTGACATTTGATCTGTTCAATTAATTTAATCAATCTCTGTAAAGCACTTTGGTTCAAATACTGGTTTTGTTGAAAAGTGCTATATAAATAAACATTATTATTATTATTATCAATGTGTAAATGTTGCCCCTTGATTTTCTATTAAATCTTTTCCCCTTCACTTTGAACTTATGTCCTCTGGTCCTCGATTCACCTATTCTGGGCAAGAGACTGTGCATCTGCCGGCTCTATTCCTCTCATGATTTGGTATACTTTTACAAGATCAACCCCCTCATCCTCCTGCGCCCCATGGAATAGAGATACAGCCTGCTCAACCTCTCCCTATAGCTCACATTCTTTAGTCCTGGCAACATCCTCGTAAATCTTTTCTGAACCCTTTCAAGCTTGACAATATCTCTCCTATAATATGGTGCCCAGATCTGAACACAATATTATACATGTGGTCTCACCAACGTCTTATACAACTGCAACATAACCTCCCAACTTCTATACTCAATACTCTGACTGATGAAGGCCAAAGTGCCAAAACCCTTTGTGACCACCTTGACTCTACCTGCGACTCGACCTTCAAGGAACCATGCACCCGCACTCTTAGATCCCTCTGCTCTACAACACTCCCCAGAGGCCTACCATTCACTGTGTAGATCCTGCCCTTGTTTGACGTCCCAAAATGGTTCACTTGCACCTCCTGCAACCTCATCTACTGTATCCGCTGTTCCAGGTGTGGACTCCTATATATCGACGAGACCAAGCATCGACTGGGCGATCGTTTCGCTGAACACATCTGCTCAGTCCTCCTGGGCCTATGCAATCTCCCCGTTGCTAAACACTTTAACTCCCCCTCCCATTCCCACACTGATCTGTCTGTCCTGGGCCTCCACTGTCAGATTGAGGCCCAGCTCAAATTGGAGGAGCAGCACCTCAAATTTCGCTTGGACAGCTTACAACCCAGTGGTATGAACATTGACTTTCACAAACTTCAAGTAATCCTTGCTTTCCCTCTCTCTCTCCATCCCCCCCCCCATCCTAGTTCACCGACTAGTTTCACTGTCCTCCTGATTGTTTACTGATTGTATGCCTCGTTGTCACCTTCCCCACAGCAGACAATGAGTTATACGATATTTTCTTGGACATCGTCTGCTTTTGGTCTGTCATTTTCACACCTTTCCCTTCTTATCTCTAGATTCTCTCTCCCCTGACTCTTAGCCTGAAGAAGGGTCTCGACCCAAAACGTCACCCATTCCTTCTATCCAGAGATGCTGCCTGACTTACTCCAGCATTTTATGTCCATCTTTCGTCAAAATGCCAGTTATTTTCTCTGCTCATTCTGGACATTCGTGCCCTGCTACTTTGCTCCCCACTATCACAATCATGTTAACACATGGTAAACAGACAGATAACAGTAAACTGAAGGAATAATGTGAAACATAGAAAATAGGTGCAGGAGTAGGCCATTCAGCCCTTCGAGCCAACACCATCATTCAATATGATCATGGTTGATCAGCCAAAATCAGTACCCCGTTCCTGCTTTCTCCCCATATCTCTTGATTCCATTAGCCCCAAGAGCCATATCTGACTCTCTCTTGAAAACATCCAGTGAATTGGCCTCCACTGCCTTCTGTGGCAGAGAATTCCACAGATTCACAACTCTCTGGGCAAAAAGGTTTTTCCTCATCAAAAAGCTTATTCTTAAACTGTGACCCCTGGTTCTGGACTCCCCCAACATCAGGAACATTTTACCAACATCTAGCCTGTCCAATCCCTTAAGAATGTTATATGTTTCTAGATCCCCTCTCATCCTTCTAAATTACAGTGTATAAGCCCAGTCGACCCATTCTTTCATCATATGTCAGTCCCGCGAACCTGGCGAACCCTCTGGGCTCCCTCAACAGCAAGAATGTTCATCCACAAATTAAGAGACCAAAACTGCACCCAATACTCCAGGTGTGGTCTTACCAGGGCCCTGTACAACTGCAGTAGGACCTCCTTGCTCCTATACTAAAAATCCTCTCGCTATGAAGGCCAACATGCCATTAGCTTTCTTCACTGCCTGTTGCACCTGCATGCTTACTTTCAGTGACTGATGTACAAGCACACCCAGGTCTCTTGTACTTCCCGTTTTCCTAATCTGACACCATTCAGATAATAATCTGCCTTCCTGTTCCCTCACATTTATCCACCTTATACTGCATCTGCCATGCTTCTGCCCACTCAGTCTACCAACCTATCCAAGTGACCCTGCAGCCTCATAGCATCCTCCTCGCAGCTCACACTGCCACCCAGCTTTGTGTCATCCACAAACTTGGAGATGTTGCATTTAATTCCTTTGTCTTAAATGGTTAATATATATTGTAAACAACTGGGGTCCCAGCACCGAGCCTTGTGGCACCGTTGAGGCACTATCCTTTGCAGCCTTCTGTAAGCCAGTGTTTCTTCAAGCCCGAAGAACTGTTGAGGAGCGATATCTTTACAGATTCAATGGATCACAAGATAGACACATAAAGCTGGAGTAACTCAGTGGGTCAGATATGCTCTCTGGAGAAAAGGAATAGGTGACGTATCGGGTTGAGACCTGTCTTCAGACCTGTTGCAGGTCTGTTATTCCAGCTTTTTGAGTCTGACCCGCTGAGTCACTCCAGCTTTTTGTGACTATCTTCGATTGAAGCCATCATCTGCAATTCCTTCTTATTTAGTTTCCTTTAGAGATACAGCGTGGAAACAGGCCCTTCGGCCCACCGAGACCGCACCAACCAGAGATCCCCGCACATTAACACAAGCCTACATATACTAGGGACAATTTACACTTACACCAAGTATACAAGCCCAAGTCAAATAACCTGCAAACCTGTACGTCTTTGGAGTGTGGGAGGAAACCGAAGATCCCGGAGAAAACCCACGCGGTCACGGGGTGAACGTACAAACTCCGTACAGACAGCATCCTTAGTCATGATCGAACCAGTGTCTCTGGCACTGCAAGCGCAGTAAGGCGGCAACTCTACCGCTGTGACATCGTGCGACCGTGATCATTGTATCACAATTGTGTCATCCAATGTACGGTGTTCGTGTGTGGGAAGGAACTGCAGATGCTGGTTTAAACCGAAGACACAAAACGCTGGAGTAGCTCAGCGGGACAGGCAGCATCTCTGGAGAGAAGGAATGGGTGACGTTTTGGGTCGAGACCCTTCTTCAGATATTGTACATAGATACACACACACACACACACACACACACACACTTACAAATGCCTAAACAATAATTTTTCTTATATATAATGCTTAATAGCAGGTGCATATAGCTGCACTTCTACTGTGCTTTTAATCAACTTACTTCCAAATGTATTGTGTTTGCAACATAAAGAAACCTTTCTTTAGAATAGGCAGGACCTGTGTAAAATGCGTGACGCGGGTAATACTTAAATCTGATTCAACGGCCTTTCATGCCCAGCACAATGAAGATGCACTAATTCCCCTCCCCCCGCCATTCCCACTAAAGCAGACGGAAACATAGCAATTCTTTAATAAGACAAATGGATCTAGGAACTCAGAATTAAACATTTGGAACAGAATTAGATACAGTGTAATGCAATTGCTGATAAAAGTTTACGTCCGTCCGGGATTTAAGCTAATAGACACGTCTATTGTTTCCCATTGCCCTTGAAAAAGAGGGAAGGGGAATGAGAGAGAAAAGAGAGAGAAAGAGCGAGAGAGCGAGAGAGAGAGAGAGAGAGAGAGAGAGAGAGAGAGAGAGAGAGAGAGAGATAGATAGAGAGAGAGAGAGAGAGAGAGAGAGAGACAGAGAGAGAGACATAGAGAGAGAGAGAGAAAGAGAGAGAGATAGAGAGGGAGAGGGAGCAAGAGAGAGAAAGAGAGAGAGAAAGAGCGAGAGAGCGAGAAAGAAAGAAAGAAAGCGAGAGATGGACAGAGAGAGAGAGAGAGAGAGAGAGAGAGAGAGAGAGAGAGAGAGAGAGAGAGAGAGAGAGAGAGAGAGAGAGAGAGAGAGAGAGAGAGAGAGAGAGACAGACAGAGAGAGAGAGAGAGAGACAGAGAGAGAGAGAGAGAGAGAGACAGAGAGAGAGAGAGAGAGAGAGAGAGAGAGAGAGAGAGAGAGAGAGAGAGAGAGAGAGAGAGAGAGAGAGAGAGAGAGAGACAGAGAGAGAAAGAGACAGAGAGAGAGACAGAGAGACAGAGAGAGAGAGACAGAGAGAGAGACAAAACAAGAGTGTAGTGAAGGGGCACTTTAACCACATATGCCTGCTTTAAAGAATATGTTTGCAGCTTACCTTGGCCACAGCATGTCATGGTTCTAGCATAACCAGCGATCCAGGGATTTCGGAACATGACTGCAGAGATCGAAGGCTTCAAGTGACAAGTAATGGCTAATTTTATACCAGACACAATGCTGGGCCTGTCTACACCGTAACGTGTGGAGATTTTTGCATGGAGCAAAGCTGTCAAAGCCTGCAATGGCTGATGGAATAGGCCAGGCAATAGGTTGCGGCTTACGGCAGCTCACACCACTAATCAGATTACTGACGGAAATTAGGCTACAATGAAATGCTAAAGCTGTTGGGATGGCAGAGATTGTGAGATTATAATGAACTGGTACAAATCTGTGACAACATGTGTTACTGTGTGGCAAGACAAATCAACAAACATTGCAGCTTCCACATACTGGGAAACCAATCAACTCTCGGCAGACGAGAAATTCTTCTCATCTCCAAGTAATCGCAAACTGTGAGGAATGCACAATGAGAACACAATATCAACTCAGAAATCAGCCAGCATACTGGCATAGTCACATTATGACATTGTGTTCAACATATAGCTTGATGTTTGCCATTTAAAACTGGAAATCAACACCATTCATCGCGAGCACTGCGGCAATCGGACAAAATTTAGCTAGTTTGGAAAGTACCGCCATTTTTTAAAGTTGGAACTGGAAGCCGAGTAAAGGGCCTGTCCCACCAGCATACGATAGCTTGCGTCTTGCACGGCCAAACGTGGTCGCTTGAGGCGTACGGCCTCGCGGGCCGCATCGATCAGCGGAGGCGTATGGAGTTGTGCGGGGCTGGTCCCGACATCGCGCGGGGCTCCAAAAACCTTGCACTGACCGAAAATCCCGTGCGACAATGGCCTATCGGCCCGGAGCCGCTTGAGGCCGTACGCAGCATCTCGACAGGCCTACGCAGCGCCTCGACGGGAGTACGCAACGTCTCAACATCGTACGCGGCGTCTTGATGTCGTACGCAGCGTCTTGACGGCGTACACCTAGTGCGTGCCGTTGCGCGATGACGTCACCGCCCGACGCCGTGCGACGTCCAAATTCAGTCGGCCCGCCTCCTGCCCAGCTGACTGGTGAGTTTGACGTAAATTACGTCACGCGCGAACTTTGTGCGTATTTACCGCGAATTTAGCGTAAACTCCGCTTCCGTTCGGTCACGCTAGACGCATGCAATCGCATGCTGGTGGGACAGGCCCTTTACAGTGGAGGCTACAATTCTTCGCACACTCAGACTGACAAACCTATTACAAATTATACCTGCACATCAAAGCCTTGATTCCAAGGATGCTGCCGGACCCGCTGAGTTACTCCAGCACTTGTGTCCTTTTCTGTATTAATCAGCATCTGCGGTTCCTTGTTCGGATATTCTTCTATCAAAGTCGCTAGCTCTCATCTTTAAACATTTGACGATGCATTGGCCAATAATAAATTGAACTATCGCAGCACCAGTAAGTGACTGGTTCCTCTCGCGAGTTGAAAAGATCGGGCAGAGTCTCTTGCCCAGAGAAGGTGAATCGAGGACCAGAGGACATAGGTTTAAGGTGATGGGGAAAAGATTTAATAGGAATCTGAGGGGGTAACTTTTTCCACACAAAGAGTGGTGGGTGTATGGAACAAGCTGCCAGAGGAGGTAGTTGAGGCTGGGACTATCCCAACATTTAAGAAACATTTAGACAGGTGCATGGATAGGACAGGTTTGGAGGGATATGGACCAAATGTGGGCAGGTGGGACTTGTGTAGCTGGGACATGGTGGCCAGTGTGGGCAAGTTGGTCCGAAGAGGATGTTTTCACACTGTATCACTCTATGACATATTGTTTTAAAGTTGGTACATTTGAATTTTAACCTAATGATTGACAAATGTTATGAATGCTGTTCACCACAATATGTTGATTAGTTATTATTTTGTTGTCCCATTTGCCTGCGTTAGGCATATATCCCTCCAAACCATAGATAGACATAAAATGCTGGAGTAACTCGACGGGACAGGCAGCATCAGTGGACAGAAGGAATGGGTGATGATTTGGGTCTAGACCCTTCTTCACACCATGCACCTGTCCAACAATCTTTTAAATTGAATGAGTAGTACCTACCTCAGAGTCCCACAACCGAGCAGGCCCATCACCCAACTCGCCCACGCTGATCAAATTGCCTCATCTAATCTCGTCTGCACACTCCACATACCCACCACCCTCCGAGTGAAAAAAAGTTGTCTCTCGCGTTCCCTGTATACCTTTCCCCTCTCAACTTAAAGAGATCCCCCCTATTTCCACTGCACTCATGCGTTCCAATGTTTAAATTCCGAGCTTTCTCAACCTCTCACTGTAGCTCAGGCCCTCTAGTAGGTATGTTACAATATTAACCTTCAGCGGCGTTGCAATTCTGCCACTGGCCGTGTGCGCAAATTTTGGAGTGTTTGGGGGGGGGGGGGTTAAAACGCGGTTCTCTCAGACCTGGTCCTGGATTATATTTTGTTGGAGTGCAAGCTTTTGCTGAAGAATCGTTCCGACGGCCGTTCTGTGTATTTTTTTTTAATTCGCAGAACAAGTTAATCGCTGGAGTGATTTTAAAATCAGCTTGTGAAGCCGTCAACGCCGACTGATTTTACATAGGGACAGGTAAAAGAGTTTATTTTTATGTATAAAAGTGTTTCTTAAGATGCATTTAATTCACATTTTAAGTTGCGAAACGGTAATTTATTTCCTTGTACGAACCGGCAGTGTTTTTGCTGCCGATATGGGGACTAAATCACTGCAACAGCAACGTTCCAATTGATCGCGTTCCAGAAAAACCCACTTGCAAGCTGATTTAAATGGCCATTAATTTACAGGTATTAAACATTAAATTCCTTCCATTTGGCCTATAAACCCATGACAATGAGATTTAAAAATTACGTTATATTGTGAATTCTTGTGTGAATGTTATTTGGATACTTAGGTTATTTTAAAATGTTAATCTATTCTTAAGAAATGGATAGATGTTTAGATCTAGTAATTGAATTTTGTAATTAGCTACAATTAGGTAACTAACTAATTATATGCTTTAATTTCAAGTAATCTAAGTAAGATTGTTTCATATTTGTTTCAGAATGCTTCAATCTATAATAACTGAAAATTTCAGTTTTCTTAATTTTTAAGAAAGTTATGGGCTTTTGACTGTCCTCGATCACAGCTTTTGTCTTAAGTCAATGGAAAAGCAATAGGGAACAAGATGCTAATTTCCGAGTATGAAAATGGCCATAACTTTTTTAATACTGAAGATATGAAAGTGAATTAGGTGTCAAATTAAACTTATTTTTTGCTTTATCTGATGGGATAAATTGCAGACTTGATTTTTTAAATCTCAAAATTTTGTAACATTGCTACCTCAAGTGCCAACAACATAATTCATAAATTTTAGCTGCACTCTTTCCAGAACCAGGGGCTACAGTTTAAGAATAAGGGGTAAGCCATTTAGTACGGAGACGAGGAACCACTTTTTCTCACAGAGTTGTGAGTCTGTGGCATTCTCTGCCTCAGAGGTCGGTGGAGGCTGGTTCTCTGGATATTTTCAAGAGAGAGCTAGATAGGACTCTTAAAGATAGTGGAGTCAGGGGATATGGGGAGTAGGCAGGAACGGGGTACTGAATGGGGATGATCAGCCATGGTCACATTGAATGGTGGTGCTGGCTCTAAGGGCCGAATGGCCTACTCCTGTACCTATTGTCTATTGTCTATTTAATGACGGGTGACCAAAACCAAACACAACACCAAGTGTTATCACATCAACCTCTTGTACGACTATAACAAATTCCCAGCTTCTATACTCAATTCGCTAACTGATGATGACCAGCATGCAACAAGCCTTACACCATGTACTTGTGATGCCACTTTCATGGGCTATGTACTTGGACTTCTAGATCCCTCACTCTACACACACCCCAGGGCCTTACCATTCACTGTGAAGGTCCTGCCCACGTTTGACTTACCAAAGTGCAGCACCTCGCACTTCTGGAGTTAAACGCTATTATTTATTCCTCTACACACTTGCCCAGCTGATCACGGTCCCACTGCAATTCCCGATGACCATCTTCGCCGTCTACGACACCCGCTATTTTTGTGACATTTGCAAACTTGTTCATTGTACCTTGCACAATCTCATCGAAATCGTCAGTCTAGATGACAAACACCAACCAGCACTGATTCTCAAAACACGCCATGAATCACAGGACTCTGGTACTATCGCAACGTTTAAGAAACATTTAGACACAGGCACATGGATAAGGTTTAAGAAAGAACTGCAGATGCTGGTAAAATCGAGGGTAGACACAAAAAGTAAGTTCATAAGTTTAAGTAAGTTTGTTTATTGGCCAAGTATTCACAGACAAGGAATTTGCACGGTGCTCCGCCCACGAGTAACAACAGCGCGACAGTTACGAATGACTCAGAAAACATTAAACATTAATAATAATAAGACATTAATGATAAAACACCATTGATCAAGCAGAAAAAGCTGCAGTAACTCAACATCTATGGAGAGAAGGAATTGGAGACATTCCGGAAGGAGATGAAGAGGAATTTCTTTAGTCAGAGGATGGTGAACCTGTGGAAAGTTTTGCCACAGAAGGCTATGGAGGCCAAGTCCGGGGATATATTTAAGGCAGAGATAGATTCTTCAATAATCCGGATGTCAGGGGTTATGGGGATAAGGCAGGAGAATGGGGTTAGGAGGGAGAGATAGATCAGCCATGAATGAATGGCGGAGTAGATAGGCTGCATGGCTTAATTCCGCTCCTATCACTTATGACCTTATGACCTCATGGTGGCCTGAAGAGCCCAGTGAACCAGCAATTTGTTCCATCAAACAGAGAGGTGCTGACATCCTTGTTACTACGTCTATGAATCTAGCATTAGCTCATAAGTGATAGGAGAAGAATGAGGCCATTCGGCCCTTCAAGTCTACTCAGTCATTCAATCATGGCTGACCTAACTTCCCCTCTCAACTCCATTCTCCTGCCTTGGCTCCATAACCCCTGACACTCGTACTAATCACGAATCTATCTATCTCTGCCTTAAAAATATCCATTAACTTGGCCTCCACAGCCTTCTGTGGCAATGAATTCCACCGATTCACCACCCTCTGACTAAAGAAATTCCTCCTCATCTCCTTCCTAAAGGAGCGTCCTTTAATTCTGAGTATGACCTCTGGTCCTAGACTCTCCCACTGGTGGAAACATCCTCTCCAAATCCACTCTATCCAAGCCCTTCACTGTTTGTTAAGTTTCAATGAGGTCCCCCCCGAATTTTCTAAACACCAGCGAGTACAGGCCCAGTCATCGTACGTTAGCGCTCATTCCTGGGATCATTCTCGTAATTACTTAAATGTAATAAGCAATACTTAGTACAAGCAATACATAGTACAGGCTGGGCTGCAATACCAGTCAAGTAGATTGATTACTGAAAAAGGGTTTCGGCCCAAAACGTTGCCTATTTCCTTCACTCTATAGATGCTGCCTCAGCCGCAGAGTTTCTCCAGCATTTTTGTCTACCTTCGATTTGCCAGCAACTGCAGTTCCTTCTTAAACAAGTAGGTTGATTACATTTTGGAGTGAGGGCGGAGTATTATTGTGACTACAGCATTATAAAATGCTTATAGACACAAAATGATGGAGTAACTCAGCGGGACAGCAGCATCTCTGGAGAGACGGGATGGGTGACGTTCGGGTCGAGACACTGCTTCAGACTGATGGCCTATAAATTGCTTCCTTAGATTACATGGACAATCCTATAAAAACTCTATTTATAAAAAACATGCTAGAACAGCGATAGGCAAACAACTTCACAACACGTTTCACTCTAACTGGGGCAAAAACAAGTGTTTATTTTTAAATCCCTGTATATCAAGATTCAAGAGATTCAAAAAAGTTTATTGTCACATGTCCCAGATAGGACAATTAAATTCTTGCTTTTTCAGCACAACAGAATATAGTAGGCATAAATAAATACATTCCCTGCAAACAGTGTGAAAACACCATTAAGGGCCTGTCCCACTGAACGAGGTCATTCAAGAGTTCTCCCGAGTTCTCCCCAGATTCGAGCTCGTATAATGTACATAGCGGGTACGTAGGGGCTCATACGAGTAAAAAGTAACAATTTTTTTTCCATCACAAGTATTTTTTTTACTCGTGGACATTTTCCACAGTGTTGCAAAAACGTCACGAGTTTTACCGGATTTCCCGAGTACCTACTGTTATGCCCCTGTCCCACTTAGGAAACCTGAACGGAAACCTCTGGAGACTTTGCGCCCCACCCAAGGTTTCCTTGCGGTTCCCGGAGGTTGCAGGTGGTTGCTGGAGGTTGCATGTAGTGGAAGCAGGTAGGGAGACTGACAAAAACCTCAGGGAAACTCCGGGAACTGCACGGAAACCTTGGGTGGGGCACAAAGTCTCCAGAGGTTTCCGTTCAGGTTTCCTAAGTGGGACAGGGGCATAACTCATACGAGCCGCTACGTGACATCCGTGAGCTCCTACATACCCGCTACGTACATTACACAAGCTCGAATCAGGGGAGAACTCGGGAGAACTCTTAAATTACCTCGTACAGTGGGACAGGCCCTTTACTGCAACAGTCTAAGATGAATGTTTGAACTAAAAATGGACTGTGGTCACCATTGAGAGGATTTAAAAGAATACAAAATTCCTTGTATGTGAATACTTGGCCAATAAACTTATTCACATTCAAACGTATTCAATTATTGCGTGGCAATCAATCAAGATGCAAAATATCCACTGACAAACCATAAATATCAACTTGCTCTAAGTGTGGCTTATTTTAGGTTAGTTTGGACATACAGCCCGGAAACGGGCCCTTTGGCCCACTGAGTCCGTGCCGACCAGCGATCCCCGCACAACTAATAGCCCTGTCCCATGGTACGAGTTCATTCCAAGAGCTCTCCAGAGTTTAAAAAAAAATCAAACTCGTGGTAAGCACGGAGAATGAACGTAGCAGGTACGTCGGAGCTCGGGGACTTCTCTTAGCGGCTCGTACCGCTAACGGCAGGTGCTCGGGAAGACTCGCTAACGGCAGGTAAGCACGGGAAGACTCGTGAAGATTTTTCAACATGGTGAAAAATGTCCACGATAGCCCCGAGTACGGACGAGTGGCCATTACCGTAAATCTCCGAGTTTGAATCAGGGCAAACTCGGGGAGATGAACTTGGAATGGACTCGTACCGTGGGACAGGGCTTCAACACTATCCTACACACACCAGGGACAATTTTCATTTACACCAAGCCAATTCGCCTACAAACCTGTACGTCTTTGGAGTGTGGGAAGAAACGGGAACTGCCGGAGAAAACCCACGCAGGTCATGGGGAGAACGCACAATCTCTGTACAGACAGTGCCTGCAGTCGGGATCGAACCTGGGTCTCAAGCGCTGTAAGGCAGCAATTCTACTGCTGCGCTGCCATGCTGCCAAAATTGTGCAATCATAAAACATTAAGACATGTAATCTGAATAGTCTATTTTTCTCAGATCTACTACATCACTTGACCAGATAGCAGTTTATATCATTCTATCTTCAGGTGATGAGGGTAGCATTATAAACAAGTAATAAATACATGTTTTGGAGATAATGAAGATCTATCATGTACTTTACTGTAGACATGGAGCTTCACAGCTGACTTTCAAACACACTTTTACTAATTTAAGAAAATGTGAATTTGCCAAAAATCATAACAAATAACTGGGAAAAAAAGTGACATATTAATCACAGAATGGGGTGTAAAAGAATTGAAGGTTACAGGTTGTTTAAGAAAGAACTGCAGTTGCTGGAGAAATTGACAAGGTAGACAAAAATGCTGGAGAAACTCAGCGGGCGAGGCAGCGTCTATGGAGCGAAGGAATAGGTGATGTTTCGGGTCGAGACCCTTCTTCAGACTGAGTTTCTCCAGCATTTCTGTCTGCCTTCTGAAAGGTACAGGTTGCACTTTTAAAAAGTGATAGCACTAAAGGGAATACTGAAAGTTTACTGTGTGTACACATATGTTAAGCAGCACCAAGGAATTAGGTAAACAAGGAGTTTAGACACAAAACGCTGGAGTAACTCAGCGGGACAGGCAGCATCTCTGGATGGATGGAATGGGTGGTGTTTCGGGTCGAGACCCTTCTTCAGACAGATGCTGCCTGTCCCGCTGAGTTACACCAGCATTTTGTGTCCATCTTCAGTTTAAACCAGCGTCTGTGGTTCCTTGCAAAGCAAGGAATTTAAATAATATTTCCAGACAAACTCTGCTGGACCACATCTCGGGAGTCTGTCCACTTATAGGCTCATGCTTAAGCAACTACAACCCCGCACAGCATGTCCCCAGCCTCCACTCCGCGCTGCTTAGCCTAATAAGGTAACATACACATCGAGTGGTTGGCTTGCAGGCCACTGTTTACCTCAGCTGCCTCACAGAACACGTCCACCAGACGTTCCACCTTTTAAAACACGAAGCTTTGTGCAACGATCGTGACATCTTTGTCAATAACAATGAACCATGCTTAGAGGTCCAATTGCAAATGAACATATATATGCATTAGAGAAGTGTAGGAAGGAACTGCAGATGATGGTTTTAAACCGAAGATAGACACAAAAAGTTGGAGTAAAGGGCCTGTCCCACCTGGGCGTCATTTGCGTGTCACGCAGATGGTGTGCGAAGATTTTGAACATCCCAAAATCCTGGGGCGCCACGCGTCACTGCCGACATCACCATGCACCATGCGCCCGTAATGCGCATAATGCGTCGTGACGCGTAAATGATGTCGCCTAAATTACACGCAAATGACGCTCAAGTGGAATAGGCCCTTAACTCAGCGGGTCAGACAGCGTCTCTGGAGAAAAGTTACAGGTGACGTTTTGAGTCGAGACCATTATTCAGACTCAAGTCTGAAGAAAGGCCTCGAACCAAAACGTCACCTATTAATGTTCTCCAGAGATGCAGCCTGACCCACTGAGTTACTCCAGCTTTTTGTGTCTATATATGCATTAGAGGGGTTTTGCACTCGTGTCAAGACAGTGAAATATCTGACAGCAGCTGGCAGGAATTACTGGCCATTCTTCTTACTTGGGCAACATTGTCAAGCTTGAACTTTGCTCCCCCGACAACAGATTAGAACATGATACTTAAAACAAACCCATGATCGCATTAATGAGGTAAGATGCAGCATTTAGTGCATGAACCCCCCCCCCCCCCCCCCCCCCCCCCCCCCCCCCCCCCCCCCCCCCCAAATTCAGCCTCAGTGCCTCGAAGGGACGATACCAAACAAGTCATCACCACTCACGCTCATGTCTCTTTAAGGCCAGTCAGCCACAGGAGACGGTCAAGTGACCACATAAACTGAAGCAGAGTGCGAGAGTCATGAGTGGTTCCTTGTCAAATGGAATGGGAACGGAACAATGAAATTCCCACAGAGGCCCATTAACGCAATTGATCCCTGGGATGGCGGGACTGTCATATGAGGAAAGGTTGAAAAGACTAGGCTTGTATTTACTGGAGTTTAGAAGGATGAGGGGGCATCTTATAGAAACATATAAAATTATAAAAGGACTGGACAAGCCAGATGCAGGAAAAATGTTCCCAATGTTGGGGCGAGTCCAGAACCAGGGGCCACAGTCTTAGAATAAAGGGGAGGTCATTTAAGACTGAGGTGAGAAAAAACTTTTCACTCAGAGAGTTGTGAATTTATGGAATTCCCCGCCACAGAGGGCAGTGGAGGCCAAGGCACTGGATGGATTTAAGAGAGAGTTAGATAGAGCTCTAGGGGCTGGTGGAGTCAAGGAATATGGGGAGAAGGCAGGCACGGGTTATTGATAGGGAACGGTCAGCCATGATCACAATCAAAGGCTGGCTCGAAGGGCCGAATGGCCTCTTCCTGCACCTATTTTCTATGTTTCTATGTTTCTAATATAACAAATAAATTAAGATAGGTAACCAGATAATATATTGCAAACTGAAATACATAACGCAACCTATACAAATTCCATAAGAAACAATTATGAGGCAAGGTCGTGATTGTACTTATTCTTTAATTCGTAGATACTATTCAGAACTGGAAAATAATACTATCCATTTCTTTAGGGAGGTTCCATTTCCAAATAAAACCATTATGCTTTGCAAGGGATAAAACAGTGAATAATAAATTATTTGCTGTTCAAAAGAAATGTGATAATATTGCATCTATCTTTATTAATATGGGGTCATATATGTTTTCTGGACACACCCGGTTCTAACATACACCCTGCCCCGCTGAGTTACTCCAGCATTTAGTGTCTATCCCCGTTCTAATCTGCTGGTAAAGTTGAGAATGGAAATGAAACGATGCAAGCATAGTCCAAGCATCATTTAAGCATTGTTTAAGAAGGGTTTCGGCCCGAAACGTTGCCTATTTCCTTTATTAATATGGGGTCATATATGTTTTCTGGACACACCCGGTTCTAACATACACCCTGAGTTACTCCAGCATTTAGTGTCTATCCCCGTTCTAGTGTAGTCAAGTGTAGTCCAAGCATTTAAGCATTCTTGCCAGCGGCTGGCTGTCAGATATTCATTTCTTTGACAATTTTACACTTTGCATGATGTGGATGTTATTATGAGGATTTGATGATAATTGTAAATGTGCTTTCCTGCTGCCACACAAGGCCCCATTGAAACCGCAACAGGAACACAGTGTCCACGTCTGGTTTTGCTAATTGGAAAAGAGAGAGGGCAATGAAGGTTCAACTGCGCAGGAAGGAACTGCAGATGCTGGTTTAAACCGAAGATAGACACAAAAGGCTGGAGTAACTCAGCGGGACAGGCAGCATCTCTGGAGAGAAGGCATGGGTGATGTTTCGAGTCGAGACACTTCTTCTGTCTGACGTCGGGGAGGAGGGGGAGATACATAGTTAAGGAAGGTGAAGGTGTGAAAACAGGGCAAAGGGAATGGAGATCAAGGAAAATGTAGAATAAATCATTGTTAGCTGGGAGAAGGCAACAGCAAAGCAAACAAATAAAATGTAGTCGGAGACAGTAAGTGGTCGGATAACTGGGAAGGGGGAGGGATGGTGAGAGGGGGAAAGCGAAGGGTTACTTGAAGTTAGAGAAGTCAATGTTCATCCCGCTGGGGTGTAACCTGCCCAAGCAAAATATGAGGTGCTGATTGGGTTAGGTGGATGGAGGGGTGGTTGGTGAATTGCCCGACAAGGATAGATTGGGCAAACTGAGAGTAAACAGACCAGAGCGATAAACAGCAATTGAAAGACAAGAAAATCTTTAAGAACTTGGGCGGCACGGCGGTGCTGCAGTATAGCTGTTGCCTTGCAGCGACAGAGACCTGGGTTCGATCCTGACCACGGGTGCCGTCTGAACGGAAAATAGCCGAACGTCAGCTGACATCTTCTAACAGGAACTAAAGTTTGAATTCCGGACTAAAATAAAATGTCCCTGGGGAACTTCTGTTCAGTGTCCTTCTGACAGCAAGCCCCTGTGAGTGAAGTGGACGACGCTCGTTCACGTCAAATCAAGGGCAGCACGGTGGCGCAGCGGTAGAGTTGCTGTCTAATGGGCCTGTCCCACTGTACGAGGTAATTCAAGAGTTCTCCCGAGTTTCCCCTGATTCAAACTCAGAGACTTACGGTAAAAGCCGCTTGTGGGTACTCGGGGCTCTCGTGGACATTTTGTTTACCGCGTTTCCCGAGCATCTGCCGTTAGCGTTACGAGCTGCTAAGAGATGTTCCTAGCTCCGAAGTACCCGCTACGTACATTCTACGTACTTACCACGAGTTTGATTTTTTTATTTTTAACTCGGAAGAGCTCTTGGGTAAACTCGTATAGTGGGACAGGTTCTTTACAGCGCTAGAGACCTGGGTTCGATCCCGACTACAGGTGCTGTCTGGAAGCAGTTCGTAAGTTCTCATGTCTTTGTGGGTTTTCTCCACGTGCTCTGGTTGCCTCCCACACCCCAAAGACGCACAGGTTTGTAGGTTAATTGGATTCCGTAAATTGTCCCTAGTGCGTAGGATAGGACAAGTGTATGGGTGATTGCTGGTTGGCGTGGACTCGATGGGCCGAAAGGGCTCGTTTCCACACTATCTCGAAAAGCTAAAACTAAAACTTCAAAGGGTAGATCAGGACTAGGAGAGTGTGATCCCTGGGATGCCTAATCCTCGGGATCCCACTCTCCTAAAGGATTCAAGAGTTCAAGTTCCAGAGAGTTTATTGTCATGTGTCCCTGATAGGACAATGAAATTCTTGCTTTGCTTCAGCACACCAGAATATAGTAGGCATGAATACAGAACAGATCAGCGTGTCCACATCTATCTATATTACTAAAAGTCTGTTCTTGACCGGTTTTGGCCATCTGTGCTGCGATTGCCATTTTTGGCCACCTCGCTCAGAGCCCCCCTCCGCCGCACGTGTGCCGAGGATTTTTCCAGTCAATGAAAAATGACAGCGATATTAATGATTTTACAAAATTCCCCATTCTCTCTGCTGCCCCCGCTGGCGGCAGGGGGGATGGACTATAAAACCAGGAAGTGGTGTGCCTCAATTAGTCTGCAAGCTGGAGGAAGGCAGAGGGTCACGTTTCTCTGAGCTGTGAATAACACTGAACACATGTCCACACAACTGTAAGTAAGTACCCTTAATGTGGTTTGAAAATGAAAATATGGTTAAAGTAAAAAAGCACTGCCTGCAAATGGTTGTTTGGGGGGTTTGGGTTGAAATAAAAAGGCACTATCTCTCTCCCCCCCCCCCCCCCCCCCCCCCCCCCCCCCCCTCCCTCCCCCCCCCCTCTCCTCCCCCCCCCCCCCCCTCCCTCCTCCCCCCCCCCCCCCTCTCCCCCCCCCCCCTCCTCCTCCCCCCCTCTCCTCCTAAATAAACAGATTACGGTTATTAATGTTCAAAGTTTATCCGAGCTGAGTTTAATAGCCTGATGGCTGTGGTGAAGTAGCTATTCCTGAACCTGGTCGTTGCAGTCTTCAGGCTCCTGTACCTTTTACCTGAAGGTAGTGGGGAGATGAGTGTGTGGCCCGGATGGTGTGGGTCCTTGATGATGCTGCCAGCCTTTTTGAGGCAGCGACTGTGATAAATCCCCTCGATGGACGGGAGGTCAGAGCCGATGATGGACTGGGCAGTGTTTACTACTTTTTGTAGTCACCATTCAGAACTGAGATGAGAAGAAATGTCTTCACCTAAATCTTTGGAATTCTCCACTAAGAGTAATCTAGAGTACTAATCGACCGCCCGGCGCGGGGGAGCTGACATTCCCCATGCGGGAGCTCGATTGCCTCGATGCGGAGGGCCCTAACGCTGCTGGCTACGGGAGTGAAGATCGTCCCGTCAACAGAGGCTCGAGGCCCACGACCGAGGAAGAACAAAAGGAAGGACTTGAACATTATTTCGCCTTCCATCACAGTGAGGAATGTGTAGGAGTCACTGTGGTGGATGTTCATGTTAAAATGTATTTTTGACTGATTTGTTGCTTTTAATTGTATGACTGACCTGCCCAGTGAAATTCCTCGTATGTTGCAAAACATACTTGGTGAATAAAGTGCGATTCTGATTCTAATCAGAATTTACAAAAAAAAAATTGTAATAAAGATCATTAAAACACTATTATGCACTTTAGTGGAGAAAATGTGACATTTTTTTAAATTCAGAAGATGGAGACAAAATGTTGGAGCAACTCAGTGGGACATGCAACATCTCTGGAGAGAAGGAATGGGTGACGTTTTGCATTAAGACCCTTAGAAGAGTCTCGACCCAAAACGTCACCCATTAGAGATGTTGCATGTCCCACTGAGTTACTCCAGCACTGTGTGTCCATCTTCGGTGTGAACCAGCATCTGCAGTTCCTTCCTGCACAGTTTGTATTTGGAGTGGCCTATATTGAATTCCACACCAAGCAATGCGGTTAGATTTTAAACGTCCCCTGAAATGTCGTGGAAAGCCGCCTAGATCAAGGATAATTAGGGATGGACAATAAACGACACTGCCAAAAAAAGTTACATAAAATCCTGCTGTTCAGACAGTTTTCAGTCTAGTCAGTTATATTTTCATATTCTTCAATGTGCTTTTTGGAAATGATTAGCCTCGAGGGCTTATCAAAACAAAAATGAATGAATGATAGACACAAAATGCTGGAGTAACTCAGCGGGACTTGCGGTATCTCCGGAGAGAAGGAATGGGTGGCGTTTCGGGTCGAGACCCTTCTTCAGACTGAGAGTCAGGGAAGAGGGGGACACAGAGATAAGGAAGGGTGATGAGTGAAAACGAGTGATCAAAGGGGACGAAGCTCATGGAAAATGTAGAATAGATCATTGTTAGCTAGGAGAAGGTGACAACGAAGCACACAGAGATAAAATTTAATCAGGGGACAGTCAGACTGGATGGAGAACTAGGAAAGGGGAGGGATGGAGAGAGAGAGGGAAAGCAAGGGTTACTTGAAGTTAGGGAAGTCAATGTTCATACCGCTGGGGTGTAAGCTGCCCAAGTGAAATATGAGGTGCTGCTTGTCCAATTTGCGCTGGATATTTGAAATTTGGAACGGTTACAAAGTGAAGCCACATTACTCAACTCACTACGTGTGAACTTTCCTTTGCAGATGAATGTGCACAGGCTGTAATTCACCCAGTGAAGTCATGAGCAAATTCTAACATGACAACATCAAGTTAGCACAGCCATCAGCAGAATGAAGCGGACTGTCCTGCACGTTATGGACATTCCTCCAAGTACAGTAAACAACGAGAACAAGGCACTTCTGGCACTTCTGCTGCCTTGGCACTTATGTTATAAGATCAATAAACCCTTTGCATTCCATAAAGCTTTGGTAATTGTCAGCAAGCTCAGTACAAGTGTCTGGACTAACCAGTCATTCTAAGAGTCGCAGAAAATAGACACAAAAAGTAACTCAGCAGGATGTGCAGCATCTCTGGAGAGAAGGAATGGGTGACGTTTCGTGTCAGGACCTGAGCGCCCAGGAGTGGAAAAGACTACAAAAAGTTGTAAACACTGCCCAGTCCATCATCGGCTCTGACCTCCCTACCATCGAGGGGATCTATCGCAGTCGCTGCCTCAAAAAGGCTGGAAGCATCATCAAGGACCCACACCATCCTGACCACACACTCATCTCCCCGCTACCTTTAGGTAGAAGGTACAGGAGCCTGAAGACTGCAACGTCCATGTTCAGAAATAGCTACTTCCCCACAGCCATCAGGCTATTAAACTCAACTCAAACAAAACTCTGAACATTAATAGCCCATTATCTGTTTATTTGCACTTTATCTGTTTTATTTATTCATGTGTGTATATATTTATATAATGGTATATGGACACACTGATCTGTTCTGTATTCATGCCCTCTATATTCTGTTGTGCTGAAGCAAAGCAAGAATTTCATTGTCCTATCTGGGACACATGATAATAAACTCTCTTGAATCTTGAATCTTCTTCAGCTCCGACCCGCCCGAACATCACCTATTCCTTCTCTCCAGTGATGCTGCCTGTCCCCCTGAGTTACTCCAGCTTTATGCGTCCGTTTTCTGCGACTATTTAAATAGCTGGTTAGCCCGGCCGAAGGGCAGCCAAAATTGGAGCAGCCAATGCCAAGGTTCACGAGAGAGAACAAATAATACTCTCAGCCAAGGCACAATGAGTTTACTGTGGGGTGCAGAAGCAGGGCGAGGTGCAGTTACAATGAAAACCTTGCTTGCAGCAGCATCACAGGCACAGAGACCCGGACAAATGCACAGAAAACACATTTATACACGAATGACACGTAAAATTTCTAAAAGAAAGACTGTGCCAAAAACAAAATTGATATCAGTACAAAACACAGAAAGAAAAACAAGTCCATGGTTGTGGGAGAGGTGGACCGTGGTGTTCCAATGTGGAAATTACGGATATATGTTCACTAAATGATGTTCCATTGCAATGTCTATCACCTGCCCGCTTATTTCCCAGGCACAAGGCCCAATACAGCTTCATTATCAGCACAATGCGTTAGTGGCATTTGTGAGGCCTGTAGATAGGCACGTGAATAAGCAGGGAATGGATGGGGTAGGATCAGTTGTAGGACTAGAGGGTCAGAGCTATAGGCAGAGGTTGAGTAGGGTGGTTGTCTACACCTTGGAGCGCAGGGGGATGAGGGGAGATCTTATAGAGGTGTACAAAATCATGAGAGGAATAGATCGGCTAGATGTACAGTCTCTTGCCCAGAGTAGGGGAATTGAGGATCAGACGACAGAGGTTCAAGGTGAAGGGGAAAAGATTTAACATGAATCTGAAGGGTAACTTTTTCACACAAAAGATGGTGGGTGTATGGAACAAGCTGCCAGAGGAAGTAGTTGAGGCAGGGCCTATCCCAATGTTTAAGAAACAGGTACATGGATTGGACAGGTCTGGAGGGATATGGACAAGCGCAGGCAGGTGGGTCATGTTGGCCGGCGTGGGCAAGTTTGGGCTGAAGGGCCCGTTTCCACACTGTATCATTCTATGACTCCATGATTACGTAGATATGATTTGTTTAACTTGGCACAGACAATGTGGAGCGAGGGCTTGTCCCTGCGCTGTTCCCTATGTTCTTTGCACAAAACAAATTCTGCCCATCTAAACCTCTAGCACGAAGGGAATCCCAGTCACTACTGGGGAAATTAAAACCACCCTCAGCTGCCGTTACATCTTTCCATTATCTACCTACATATTCCTCTAATGACCCATATTAAATTAGAAACCCAACATAGTTTATCCTTCCTTATTCCACAGTTCTACGCATATTAGTTTAGTTTAGAGATACAGCGCGGAAACAGGCCCTTCAGCCCACTCAGTCCGCGCGATCCCCGCACAGTAACACTATCCTACACACACTAGGGGCATGTTTTACATTTAAACCAAGCCAATTAACCTGCAAACCTGCACGTCTTTGGAGTTTGGGAGGAAACCGAAGATCTCAGAGAAAACCCAAGCAGGTCACGGGGAGAACGTACAAACTCCATACAGACAGCACCGTAGTCAGTATTGAACCGGGTCTCTGGTGCTGTAAGGCAGCAACTCTACCGCTGCACCACCGTGCTGCCCAATGTTGCCTCATAGATTAGCCCTCGATCATGCCCTCTGTGTGTGGTCCCCTAAATTCTCTGCACCAGTTTAAACATTTTTTTGATGAGCTGAATGATGCAAAAACGTTTAATTTAACTACTGGCAACAATCATACTCCTTTCAGTCGTCAAAAGCCTGAAAATTAACCTAAAGAAAATTTTCACTGTGTTAACGTGGAAACATAGAAAATAGGTGCAGGTGTAGGCCATTTGGCCCTTCGAGCCAGCACCACCATTCAATATGTTCATGGCTGATCATCCAAAATCAGTACTCCGATCCGGCATTTAAAGACTGCATGGATGAACTACAATTGTTCATCCCAGTTTGGCAAAAAAATAAATCAGGGAAGGTAGTGCATCCATGGATTACAAGGGAAATCAGGGATAGTATCAAAACAAAAGATGAAGCGTACAAATTAGCCAGAAAAAGCAGCCTACCAGAGGACTGGGAGAAATTCAGTCCAGCAGCAGGGTAGGACAAAGGGCTTAATTAGGAAAGGGAAAATAGATTATGAAAGAAAACTGGCAGGGAACATAAAAACTGACTGCAAAAGCTTTTATAGATATGTGAAGAGAAAAAGATTAGTTAAAACAAATGTAGGTCCCTTGTAGTCAGAAACAGGTGAATTGATCATGGGGAACAAGGACATGGCAGACCAATTGAATAACTACTTTGGTTCTGTCTTCACTAAGGAAGACATAAATAATCTGCCGGAAATAGCAGGGGACCGGGGGTCAAAGGAGATGGAGGAACTGAGTGAAATACAGGTTAGCCGGGAAGTGGTGTTAGGTTAATTGAATGGATTAAATGCCGATAAATCCCCAGGGCCAGATAGGCTGCATCCCAGAGTACTTAAGGAAGTACCCCAGAAATAGTGGATGCATTAGTGATAATTTTTCAAAACTCTTTAGATTTTGGAGTAGTTCCTGAGGATTGGAGGATAGCTAATGTAACCCCACTTATTAAAAAAGGAGGGAGAGAGAAAACGGGGAATTACAGACCAGTTTTATTGGACATAGTCAGCATGGATTTATGAAAGGTAAATCATGTCTGACGAATCTTATAGAATTTTTCGAGGATGTAACTAGTAGAGTGGATAATGGAGAACCAGTGGATGTGTTATATCTAGACTTTCAGAAGGCTTTTGACAAGGTCCCACATAAGAGGTTAGTATACAAACTTAAAGCACATGGTATTGGGGGTTCAGTATTGATGTGGATAGAGAACTGGCTGGCAGACAGGAAGCAAAGAGTAGGAGTAAACGGGTCCTTTTCACAATGGCAGGCAGTAAGGCTCAGTGCTGGGACCCCAGCTATTTACGATATATATTAATGATTTGGAAGAGGGAACTGAATGCAACAACTCCAAGTTTGGATAACACGAAGCTGGGGGGCAGTGTTAGCTAGGAGGCTGCAAGGTGACTTGGATAGGCTGAGTGTGTGGGCAAATGCATGGCAGATGCAGTATAATGTGGATAAATGTGAGGTTATCCACTTTGGTGACAAAAACAGGAAAGTAGACTATTATCTGAATGGTGGCCGATTAGGAAAGGGGGAGATGCAACGAGACCTGGGTGTCATGGTATTGAAAGTAGGCATGCAGGTGCAGCAGGCAGTGAAGAAGGTGAATGGTATGTTAGCATTCATAGCAAAAGGATTTGAGTATAGGAGCAGGGAGGTTCTACTACAGTTGTACAGGGTCTTGGTGAGACCACACCTGGAGTATTGCGTACAGTTTTGGTCTCCTAATCTGAGGAAAGACATTTTTTGCCATAGAGGGAGTACAGAGAAGGTTCACCAGACTGATTCCTGGGATGTCAGGACTTTCATATGAAGAAAGGCTGGATAGACTCGGCTTGTACTCGCTAGAATTTAGAAGATTGAGGGGGGAATCTTATAGAAACTTACAGAATTCTTAAGGGGTTGGACAGGCTAGATGCAGGAAGATTGTTCCCGATGTTGGGGAAGTCCAGAACAAGCGGTCACAGTTTAAGGATAAGGGGGAAATCTTTTAGGAACGAGATGAGGAAAAAATTTTTCACACAGAGAGTGGTGAATCTGTGGAACTCGCTGCCACAGAAGGTAGTTGAGGCCAGTTCATTGGCTATATTTAAGAGGGAGTTAGATGTGGCCCTTGTGGCTAAAGGGATCAGGGGGTATGGAGAGAAGGCAGGTACAGGATACTGAGTTGGATGATCGGCCATGATCATATTGAATGGTGGTGCAGGCTCGAAGGGCAGAATGGCCTACTCCTGCACCTATTTTCTATGTTTCTATGTTTTCCCCATATCCCTTAATTCCGTTAACGCTAAGGGCTAAATCTAACTCTCTCATGAACACATCCAGTGAATTGGCCTCCACTGCCTCCTGTGGCAGAGAATTCCACAGATTCACAACTCTCTGGGTGAAAAGGTTTTTCCTCATCTCAGTCCTAAATGACCTACGCCTTATTCATAAACTGTGACCCCTGGTTCTGGACTCCCCTAACATCGGGAACATTTTTCCTGCATCTAGCCTGCCCAATCCTCTAAGAATGTTACATGTTTCTATAAGATCCTCTCTCATCCTTCTAAATTCCAGCAAATGCTAGCCCAGTCGACCCATTCTTTCATCGTATGTCAGTCCCACCATCCCGGGAATCAACCGGGTGAACCTATGCTGCGCTCCCTCAATAGCAAGAACGTCCTTCCTCAAATTAGGAGACAAAAATTGCATACAATACTCCAGGTGCAGTCTCACTGGGGCCCTGAACAACTGCAGTAGGACCTCCTTGCTCCTAAACTCAAATCCTCTCGCAATGAAGGCCATTAGCTTTCTTCACTGCCTGCTGTACCTGCATGCTTACTTTCAGTGACTGATGTACAAGCACACCCATGTCCCGTTGCACCCCCCCGTCCCCAAATCTGACAACATTCAGATATTAATCTACCTTCCTGTTCTTGCCACCAGTGTGGATAGCCTCACATTTATCCACATTGTACTGCGTCTGCCCAATCTATCCAAGTCACCTTGCAGCCTCATAGCATCCTCCTCGCAGCTCACACTGCCACCCAGCTTCGTGTCATATACAAACTTGGAGATGTTATACTGCAATAGCATCAAGATTCTGCACTTAACAATTAGGACCAAAGCCAACTCACTGCATTTTCTTCACAGATCGTGGAGCAATTCAAGTAAACTGACTACTTTAAACAAAAACAAAATTCCCCATCTTTGCAATAATTCATGTTGAGTTCAAAGACTGTTCACCGCACTGGATCAGCATGTGAACCCAACTGCAATTAAGCAGCTGTTCAATTCTGCTTGTCACTTCAAGTCAACCTGACCCCTTGTTTCCCCCCTTAAGTCTCACATTCTGCAGTTGATATCTAGAAATCAAGGTCTTTTCATCGTAATCAGAAGGAAAAAAAAAAGCTTGGCAAAAAGATAAATTTCAGAGAACGACGTCAAGTCAGACCATTAACTAATTTTGCTCGAGTTATTCTCCATGCAATCTCAAAGCAGCAAAAGACGTCCTCCTGATGAATGAACCCTATTTAAAAAAGAATACAAGTTGTGGCAGAAATTGGGCAGTGGTCTGCAAATTTGGCCTCCTCCAATTTATGTGTGGCCTCACTGACAATGGAGGAGGCCCAGGACAGAAAGGTCAGTGTGGGAATGGGAGGGGGAGTTAAAATGTTTGGCAACCGGGAGATTGCGTAGGCCTAGGCGGACTGAGCAGAGGTGCTCAGCTAAACGATCGCTGAGCCTGCGCTTGGTCTCGCTAATAAATAGGAGTCCACACCTGGTACAGCGGATACAGTAGATGAGGTTGGAGGAGACGCAAGTGAATCTTGGACAGAGTGGGGTCCCTGGACTAGGTCGAGGGGGTGGTACAGGGACAGATGTTGCTGGGGAAGGTTTGGGTGGGAAGGGGCGAGCGAACCAGGGAGTTATGGAGGGAACGGTCTCTGCGGAAATGGGTGAAGATGGGAAGGTGTGGCTAGCGGTAAGATCCTGTTAGGGGTGGTGAAACAAAGAGTATAGAAGTTGGGAGGTTGTTGCAGCTGTATAAGACATTGGTGAGGCGTCATTTCGAGCAGTGTGTTCAGTTCTGGGCACCATGTTATAGGAAAGATGTTGTCAAGCTGGAAAGAGTACAGAGAAGATTTACGAGGATGTTGCCAGGACTAGAGGGTGTGAGCTTAAGAAAATTCCATGAACAGTACCCAATCAAAGACAAACAAAATGTGAAAATAACTTTGGCTCAATGTCTCCAGTACGAAATTTGCACTTTTTCTATATTGCACCTTTCATTGTTGCACCCTGTTTAAAATACCTCAAAGTTTTTGCTACATTTTGGCACACTGTGAATATTTTAATATTTTAAATAATGTAATGTCTATTGTCTATTTTTATTGGTATGTTGTCTGTCTGTGTTTTTAATATTACTTGCACATTTGGAGTATGGGGAAACGTAATTTCAATCCTCTGTGTAACTACTGTTGCATAATTGAATTGACAATAAAGTTTACATTGAACTTTGAGCTATAGGGAGAGGTTGAGTAGACTGGGACTTTATTCCTTGGAGTGCAGGAGGATGAGGGGAGATCTTATAGAGGTGTATAAAATCATGAGAGGAATAGATCGGGTAGTTGCACAGAGTCTCTTGCCCAGAGATGGTGAATCGAGGACCAGAGGACATTTAAGGTGAAGGAGTAAAGATTTCATAGGAATCTGAAGGGTAACGTTTTCACACAAAGGGTGGTGGGTGTATGGAACGAGCTGCCAGAGGAGGTTGTTGAGGCTGGGACTATCCCAACGTTTAAGAAACAGTTAGACAGGTACATGGATAGGACAGGTTTGGAGTGATATGGGCCAAATGCAGGCAGGTGGGACTAGTGTAACTGGGACATGTTGGCCGGAGTGGGCAAGTTGGGCTGTAGATCCTGTTTCCACACTGTGTCACTCTATGACTCTCAGAATGGAATGCAAGAATGAAAGAAGAAATGCAAAGGAAGCGAGCCAAACTGGAGAGGTGGCGGCAACATCTGAGTCAAAGAGAAAGCAGAAAAGGAAGAGACAATTGTGGAAGAAAGGAGCAGACTGGAAGGGAAGAAGTTAAGAAAGAGATTGAGGCTGAAGGAATGAGAATAGGAGGAAATGCAATGGTGGAGTGGGAGAGAGAAGGTAGAAAGGAGACATATTAGGTATTCAAGGGCATCAGCGGACAAAAAAGGAAGGACAAAAAGGGGGGGGGGGGGGGGGGGGGTGTTTAAGAAACAATCAAGAAATAATTGGCTTGTCCATATTTTGGTTTGACTCCAGTCTCAACAGGAAGTCCATTCTAAAGTGGTCACCTTCACACACAGCTAAAGCCCAGAGAAAATAAAGATGATATGATAACTGGCCACATCTTATCACACAATGCGACAGATGGATATCTGCCTCCGTCCAGATCAGGAAACTCCTCATCAATTTCCCCCCCAATGACTCTCTACTATCTTGGAAATGGCCTGGCCTGCTAATTTAGTTCAGTTTAGCCCACGCAGACTAGCGATCACCACACATTAAAGGGCCTGTCCCACTTTCACAACCTAATTCACGACCTCTGCCGAGTTTGCCCTTGACATACTCGCAGCATGGTCATCACGAGGTCGTGGGTAGGTAGGTCATGATGCTAGTCGTAGGTACTCGTGGCATCAAGTAGGTCGGGGCATTTTTCTAGCCTGATGCAAAATGTCCACGAGTAAAAAAGGTCGTGAATTAGGTCGTGAAAGTGGGACAGACCCTTAACACTATAGGGACATTTTTCAAATTGTTTTTTTTTTAAACATTTACTAAGCCAATTAACCTACAAACCTGTACGCCTTTGGAGTGTGGGAGGAAACCAAAGATCTTGGAGAAAACCCACGCAGGTCACGGGGAGAACGTATAGACAAGCACCCGTGGCTGGGATCGAACCCGGGTCTCTGGCGCTGTAAGTGCTGTACGGGCAGCAACTCTACCGCTGCGCCACCGTGGCCATTTATTTTTTAAAAAGCAAAAGGCATAAATAATGGCCTAGTGAAAGACAAAATGGTCACAGGCTTTATGGGACAATTGATTTGCAATAAATGTCACACGAGGTTCAATGTTGGCATTGAATTTAAATGTGCCTTGAGATACTTGCCACGCATAGTCTGTGTCTCTGACTATTCTGGAGTATTGCCATATGAGCTTTTATGACCACTGAAGAGCTGATTCAGGTTCAGTCCAGTTTAGTCTATTGTCACATGTACTGAGGTACAGTGAAAAGCTTTTTGTCGCGGGGTTAACTCTTCTGATATTCAACACATTGGGCAGTGTAGCATTTCCTCAGATTTTGTTTGGGCATGGTATGAAGCAGTGGTATGAACATTGATTTCTCTAACTTCAAGTAACCCTTGCATCCCCCTCTCTTCATCCCTGCCCCACCCAAGTCGTACCAGCTTCAAAGTCGTCTTGTTGAGTCTCATTGTCTTTAACTCCTTTTCACCCAGCCCACAGCTAACAACGGCCTGTTTCCGTTATCATTGTTACATTCCTGCTTATCTTTCAGTCCTTTGGTCTGTATCTCTCTGCATCATCATGTGTGTCTCTCACATTTCCCACTCCCAACTCTCCGTCTGAAAATGGGTCTCAACCCGAAACGTCACCCATTGCTTCTATCCAGAGGTGCGGCCTGTCCCATTGAGTTATTCCAGCATTTTGTGCCTATCTTCTTTTTATGTGTACTGAGCAAACAAATCAAGCATCACTCCTTGAATGTCTAGTAGCTCCTACAGAGCCATTTCTGTGCTATCACTCCCTGTTCATTTACAACAGAAAGCCAAATTAAATGATGACAATGCAGGTCCAAGCTATTATCATCTCACTGACATCATCTTGAACATGCTTATCATACAACGGTAAATGTATTTCCACAATGAAGAGCAAATACTCTGGCGTCCAGGATAATAATTCAGTTTAAACACCTCTGCCCTAAATAGTTTTTCTACAAAATTTATGATATCAAGTATAATATTGCGTGCCTCACATGAAAAGCATGGGAAATTTATCGACGTGATATTCCTTTTCCAGGTGATGTATCAATTGCTATCACATAGGTGTTGAAATATAGTTTCGAGAAAGTTTGAAAATCAGTGTACTCTTCCGCAGACTTGTCTCAAAACCTTTGCCTCAAGGGGGAAGTGCGTGTAGGAAGGAACTGCAGGTGGACACAAAATGCTGGAGTAACTCAGCGGGACAGGCAGCGTCTCTGGAGAGAAGGAAAAGGTGACGTTTCGGGTCGAGACCCTTCTTCAGACTCTGGAACTGCAGACGCTGGTTTGCACCGAGGATAGACACAAAATGGTGGAAGGTACACAAAAATGCTGGAGAAACTCAGCGGGTGCAGCAGCATCTGTGGAGCGAAGGAAATAGGCAACGGTTCGGGCCGGAACCCTACTTTAGTCCTCCTTTTTCACAACCTTCTCTCTAAAAGTTCTCCTCCTCACTCCGGAGACAGTTTCACATCCTTCTCTCTACCCGCTGAGTTTCTCCAGCATTTTTGTTCACCTTCGATTTTCCAGCATCTGCAGTTCCTTCTTAAACACAAAATGGTGGATGTGTCCAACCTCAAGGGTGATCATTGGTAGCTGAACAATTGCATTGTTATCCTGGTGACAACAAAGTCAATAACTATTTTGCATTCAGCAAGATTCTCCAAACACTAGTGAGAAGAATAGACACACAAGCAACTACAGATGCTGGAATTTTGAGCAAAACCTAAAATGCTGGAGGTGACTCAGTGGGTCTGAAGAAGAGTCCTGACCCAAAATGTTTCCTTCAAGTCTGAAATTGGGTCCTGACAGGTCTGATGAAGGATCTCGACTTATTGTTTCTCTCCAGAGATGCTGTCCAAGTTATATGGGAAGGAACTGCAGATGCTGGTTTAAACTGAAGACACAAAAAGCTGGAGTAACTCAGCAGGACAGGGAGCATCTCCGGAGAGAAGGAATGGGTGATGCTTCGGAAAGGGTCTCAACCTGAAATGCTAGTCTGATAAAAAGTCTTGACCCGAAATGTCAACCATTCCTTCTCTCTGGAGATACTGCCTGAGTTGCCTGATTTGCTGGATTTGCAGACTGAGTTGCAATTTGCATTCCAGCTAGCATTCTATGGCAAAATAATTAGACTAGCAACCAAATCTCACTCAGCAAAAAAAAACCAATCGGCAATTAAAATACAACAGCATCTGTGGAGGGAACGACAGATAACCTTTTTTGTCAGGATAGGCACAGAATGCTGGAATAAATGTAAAAACATGGCCCCAAGGATTCATTCCAAGGATTAGCCTTTTTAAATTAAAGTTCCAAATATCTCGTGAAAATTCAGTTAAATTTCACTAGATAATTCGCAGGCACTCGTCACCTTCTGCAGAAGTGCAGAGGATTTGAGTTCCCGAGGACTTACTATCAACGATTTCTATTTCTATTCCGCTGGAAAAGAATGTCAACACGGGCTGAAGATGGAAAGCACAATAGACAAAATAAGCAGGAAGGAAACAAATGATGGCTTCACGCTTACCGGGCAGCATGGTGGAACAACGGTAGAGTTGCTGCCTTGCAGCGCCAGAGACCTAGGTTTGATAGTGACTACAGGTGCTGTCTGTGCGGAGTCTGTACGTTCAACATGTGGCCTGCGTGGGTTTTCCCTGGGAGCTCCAGGGTTTCCTCCCACACTCCGACGACCTACAAGTTTGTACTTCATTGGCTTGGTAAATCTGTAAATTGTCCCCAGTGTTTCTAGGATAACGTTAGCACGCACTGATCACTGGTCCGCGTGGGCTCGGTGGGCTGAAAGGCCTATTTCCGCATAGAATCTCTAAACCAAGCTATCCAAGGTTTTACTTGCATTCAATGTACATTCTGTTACAGAGACAGCAAAGTCCTCGCCTTGATCAAAATCTCTTGTTTGATAACGATAGCTGTCGAGAAACAACAAGGCTTTATTGACAAGCATGGCGCAGCATAGATCTATCCAAAAATATAATCATTCAACCTATTGGGTGGGACATTCATAGTCAGAGTCATAGAGTGATACGGTGTGGAAACAGGCCCTTCAGCCCAACATTCCCACACCAGCCAACACGTCCCAGCTACACAAGTCCCACCTGCCTGCATTTGGTCCATATTCCTCCAAACCTGTCCTATCAATGTACCTGTCTACATGTTTCTTAAACGTTGGGATACTCCCAGCCTCAACTGCATCCTCTGGCAGCTTGTCCCATACACCCACCACCCTTAGTGTGAAAAGGTTACCCCTCAGATTCCTATTAAATCTTTTCCCCTTCACCGTAAACCTATGTCCTCTGGTCCTCGATTCACCTACTCTGGGCAAGAGACTCTGTGCATTCAGAGCCTCTCAGCTGTTGCTACTATACACTCCCTTGTTAAGATGAAAGGAAGTTGAGGTGGAGAAGCCAGAGATTACAAACTCAAAGCAAAAATTGAGTTTTATTTGTTAAAGTGCTGGACAGTCGCAATTTCGTGCAAGGTCAGTGAGCAACGGGGAAAATAAGCACTGGAATATCAATCGGTAAATCTTTGAACAGTTTTGAACCAATGTGCATTTTACCTTTATTGTAATTAGTAAAATAACTTTGCAAAGCAATGTTTAGGACAACATCTTTTAAATACCTGCTTTCAAATCCTCCCCCAACCAGTTTAAGGCTTGGAAAGAGTGGATGTGGAGAGGATGTTTCCACTAGTGGGCTGCAGCTTCGACCCGTCCTCGCGGCCTACCAGCGGGCCTGGAGCGGCGTTTCCTGTCGGGGACCGCCCAGAACCTTGGCTTCGGCAGCGGCACAGCGCTGGAGCGCTATCGCGGAGCGGGCGATGCCTTGCCTGGGTCGCCGCGCTGGAGCTCCGGTGAGCTGAGACCGCCGGGAACAACATCGCGGAGCTGCGGGACTGTGGAGCGATCAGCTGCGGGCGGTGGCGCTGACTTTACACCGGGAGCCTGGGATCTCTAGATGAGATCGCCAGTGGTGGAGCTCCAACCGGCGCGGCCTTGTTGGCTTCGGAAGCTGCGGCCTCCAGTACGGAAGCGGCCCTTCCAGGGTTCCCAAGCCGCTGAGAGGACTCTCCCGACGTCGGAGGAACATCACCCGGTGAGAACGGCCTGGAACATCAGGCCTCCGTAGAGGCAACTGTGGGGTTGGGGACTGGACTTTGTGCCTTCCCTCATGGTGGGAGCCATTGTGGGGGGATGTTCTTTATGTTTAAAACTCTTATTAATGTTATGTCTGTATTCCTTCTTTATGTGCTGCAAAATGGCAAGAAGCATTTCACTACACTACACCTAGGTGTATGTGAATGTGACCAATAAAATACCTTTGATACCTTTGAGTCTAGGACTAGAGGCCATAGCCTTAGAATTAAAGGATGTTCTTTCAGGAAGGAGATGAGGAATAATTTCTTTAGTCAGAGGGTGGTGAATCTGTGGAATTCTTTGCAATAGACGGTTGTGGAAGCAAAGTCAGTGGATATATTTAAGGTTGAGATAGATAGATTATTGATTAGTACGGGTGTCAGGGGTTATGGGAAGAAGGCAGGAGAATGGGGTTAGGAGGGGGAGATAGATCAGCCATGATTGAATGGCGGAGTAGACTTGATGGGCCGAATGGCCCAATTCTACTCCTTTCACATCATCTTATGAATATAAGAACGAGGTAGTACCGAATAAAAGTTATGACAGAAGTGAGCCAAGTGCTGATGTCAGTCTGGAGGATGACACTAGTTACAGGCCTAGGAGTCAAATACTCCAGGCATGGGAGTCAGACAAAATGTATAGGAAGGAACTGCAGATGCTGATTCACACCAAAGATAGACACAAAATGCTGGAGTAACTCAGCAGGACAGGCAGCATCTCTGGGGAGAAGGAATGGGTGACGTTTCGGGTCAAGACCTGAAGAAGGGTCACGACCCGAATCGTCACCCATTCCTTCTCCCCAGAGATGCTATCTGTCCTGCTGAGTTACTCCAGTATTTTGTGTCTATCACAGGAGTCAGATACTCCACAGTCATCCAGCTGTTGCAATAATATACTGACTCAACCTTGTTTAAGAAGGAACTGCAGATGCTGGAAAGTCAAAGGTAGACAAAAATGCTGGGGAAACTCAGCAGGTGAGGCAGCATCTATGGAGCGAAGGAAATAGGCAAAGTTTCAGGTTGAGACCCTTCTTCAGACTGATGTGAGAGTGGGGGAGGGAGGAAGAAAGGAAGAGGTGGAGTCAGAGGGCTGAGGGAGAGCTGAGAAGGGGAGGAGAAAGTAGGGACTACCTGAAATTAGTCCTACCAATGTTCATACCGCTGGGGTGCAAACTGCCCAAGCTTTATCTACTCAACCTTGATCACTTTGGGGCAAGGCTGGTGTTACTGAAGATTAACAGAGGTTAGTGAATAACAATCAGCAGAACCGACTCTTAAATACATATTTCAGTCTTCAGCTAATATTAGTACAGTTGTAAAATATTCAATTCTTAGAGATAGATAATCTAAATTTATTTGAAAAAAGAAATTCAACTTAAAGAAAACATTTATATGAAATCTTTATATTACATTTATATTAAATATTGAATGTTTTATGCAAACGCAACACATTAGTTTAGTTTAGAGATACAGCACGGAAACAGGCCCTTCGGCCCACTGAGTCCGCACCGACCAGCGATCCCTACACATTAAAGCCATCCTACACATACTGGGGACAAGTTACAATAATACAAAGCCAATTAACCTACAAACCTGTACGTCTTTGGAGCGTGGGAGGAAACCAAAGATCTCGGGAGTAAACCTGCTCAGGTCACGAGGAGAACGTACAAACTCCGTACAGACAGCACCCGGAGTTAGGGTGGAACCCAGGTCTACTGGCACTGTAAGGCAGTAGCTCTACTGCTGCGCCACCGTGGCACCCTATCCTAACCTGAATCCAATCCACTCTGATTGGATTTTAAAGTGATTTCTCAATTCTGCAATAAACAAACGGTACCACATAATCTGTTACTAATTACTTTGAAAGCAACAACTGCTAATTACTTTGGCTGCAGTTGCAGGACATTTTGCACAAGATGGTCACTGATAACCTCTTTTTGAAGTATATAGACCAGATGGGAACTAGATTGAGACTAAATCTGGCTTGTAGCTGGACCACCATGCCTCTGTCATAGCCAGAACGAAAACAGCAAATGTTTCCTATAATAATTCTACACTGCCTACATATCAAAGTGCAGGGATGGGGACAGCCAAAATGTGTAGGAAGGGACTGCAGATGCTGGTTTACACCCAAGATAGACACAAAATGCTCGAGTAACTCAGCGGGTCAGGCAGCATCTCTGGATAGAAGGAATGGGTGACAATTCGGGTCAAGACCCTTCTTCAGACTGAGAGTCAGGGGAGAGGGAGACACAGAGATAAGGAAGTGTAAGGTGTGAAAACGAGACATCAAAACTGCACCATTGCTGCGATAGACAAAACACTGGAGTAATTCAGTGGGTCAGGCAGCATATCTGGAGAGAAGGAATGGGTGACATTCAATGCTGTTGGATAGCCTACTTATGGACAAGCAGAAGGCCACTTGGACTAGACAAAGGACAAAAAAAAATTGCCTTTAATTGATTTCAAAGGGTCTATTTAGTGGCTATTTTTATGATGCTTAAAATGTTAGACATTGATTCATTTACAAAATAGGATCATGACATATTTGATATAAGAATAAAAGCACTTTTCCTACCCAAGGTATGATTATATTGTGGTGAAAAACATCTGCGGCTCTGCACTGGAACTATAGAAAATAGATGGGGAATTGAGACTTTCGAGCCAAAACTCCTACAATACGATAGAAATCTATTTACCTCAGGAGGGGAAATTGGTCTGCCAACAGTCATAAAACACAACAAGTACATGAAACATGGAATCAAAGTGACGAATTGAAAGTCCAGGATTGGGGATGTGCAAAGATATATGGGGGGGGGGGGGGGGGGGAGTCAGTCTACCCCATGACAGAAAGGGGAGTTGTTGTACAGTTTCATACCTACAGGGAAAAGGGATTTCCTATGGCGTTCTGTGCCAGCTGATCATCTCAAATCATCACCCTATTCCAATCGCTGCTTTTACACCAGCAGCCCCAAGATCCACATCTAATTCCTTTGTGAATATATCTAATGATGATTAATCTTCAACTGCTCTCCAAGGTAGAGAATACCACAGGTTCACCATCTTCAGGGAGAAGTGGTGCCTCTCGGGCTTCGATGGCTTGTTAGGTCAGCTTTGTTTATTATTGTCATGTGTACCACGATACAGTGAAAACCTTTGCTATCCAGTCAAATTATATTGTTTGCAAGTGAAATCATACAATTGAAGAGTTAAAAGATTGCAGTGGACAATAGTAGGCCTCTTATCCTTGGAATGAGACTCCTCTTCCTGGATTTCCTACCATTGGGAATATCTTTTCTGCATCCAATCTGTCCACCCATGTTAGAATCGTGAAAGTTTAGCATAGTTTACTCTAGTTTAGAGATACAGGGCGGAAACAGGGCCTTCGGACCACAGTCGCCAAGCACTTATCCCCACACAATAACACGACCCTAGGGACATTTTTACATTTATACCATGCCTATTAACCTACAAAACCGGCACGTTTTTGGAGTGTGGAAAGAAACCGACGATCTCGGAGAAAACCCACACAGGTCACGGAGAGAATGTACAAACTCCGTACAGACAACACCCATTGTCAGGATTGAATCTGGGTCTCTGGGGTTGTAAGGCAGTGGCTCTACCTCTACACCACCGTGCCGCCCTTGAGATTTTCTCCCATTCTTATAGTGAATATATTCCTAATTGACCGAACATCACTTCCTATGGTAGTCTTGACAACTGGGAAATATGTCTGGTGAGCCTTCACTAATCACCTTACATAGCAAGAGCAATGGCAAAAATTGAGTCTGCCCATCTGTAGCGCAATGAGCACTTTTGACAGAACACATTCTCAAAACCAATAATCGCAGAGCAGTAACTTGGATAGTTTCTTCAAGTAACCCTTGTATCCCCTCTCTCTCCATCCCTCCCTCACGCAAGTCGTACCAGCTTCAGTCGTCTTGTTGAGTCTCATTGTCTGTAATTCGTTCTCACCCAGCCCACAGCTAACAATGGCCTTTCCTTTATCATCGTTACTTTTTTGCATATCTTTCATTCATTTGTTCTACATCTCTCTACACAGTCTATATCTCTCGTTTCCCTCTCCCCTGACACTCAGTCTGAAGAAGGGTCTCGACCCGAAACGTCACCCATTCCTTCTCTCCAGAGATGCTGCCTGTCCCACTGAGTTACTCCAGCTTTGTGTGTCTAACTAGGGTAAATACTGCTGAACAGGATCACTCATCCCGAGTCGATTTGTTGACTTTCGCCTTGGGAAGCACTTAGTTCTGCATCATGAATTTATATATTTGCTCATTCATGGTAACAATGAATTAGAAAAGAAACATAGAAAATAGGTGGATGAGTAGGCCATTCGGCCCTTCGAGCCAACACCGCCATTCAATATTTTCATGGCTGAGCATCCAGAATCAGTTCCCCGTTCCTGCTTTCTCCCCTTGATTCTGTTAACACTAAGAGCTAAATCTAACTCGCTCTTGAATATATCCAGTGAATTGGCCTCCACTGCCTTCTGAGGCAGAGAAATCCACAGATTCACAACTATCTGGGTGAAAAAGTATTTCCTCATCTCAGTCCTCAATGGCCTAGGCCTTATTCTTAAACTGTGACCCCTGGTTCTGGACTCCCCCAACATCGGGAACATTTTTCCTGCATCTAGCCCGTTCCAATCCCTTAAGAATTTTATACGTTTCAATAAGATCCTCTCACATCCTTCTAAATGTTACAGAGATAGGTTGAATAAGTTAGGTCTTTATTCTCAGGAGCGCAGAAGGTTAAGGGGGGACGATAGAGGTCTTTAAAATGATGAGAGGGATAGACAGAGTTGAAGTGGACAAGCTTTTCCCTTTGAGAATAGGGAAGATTCAAACAAGAGGACATGACTTCAGAATTAAGGGACAGAAGTTTAGGGGTAATATGAGGGGGAACTTCTTTACTCAGAGAGTGGTAGCGGTGTGGGATGAGCTTCCAGTGGAAGTGGTGGAGGCAGGTTCATTGGTATCATTTAAAAATAAATTGGATAGGCATGTGGATGAGAAGGGAATGGAGGGTTATGGTATGAGTGTAGGCAGGTGGGACTAAGGGGAAAAAAAATTTGTTCGGCACGGACTTGTAGGGCCGAGATGGCCTGTTTCCGTGCTGTAATTGTTATATGGTCATATGGTTAAATTTCAGTATATTTTAAGCCAAGGAAACACAAGCCATGTAATAAATTATAAATCGACTTTACAGATCCGATTAAAAGTAAAGTATGGTCAGCAATGTCTTTAGACAAGCCTTAGCTACTTAGGAAACAGGTTTATTCATTTTTCATCAATTTTATGTTATTGATGCGACCAACTCCTTCTAAGAGATATTTATTTCTTTGCATCAACAGCATATTATTATTATTATTATTATTATATTAAAGCTTGGGATGACCATCCACTTCAAAATGACTGAAAGGAACATGACAAAAACATTTCATCACTTCAATTGAAGAGGTAAAGGGCCTGTCCCTCTTACGCGACCTTTACAGGCGACCTGTGACCCGTGATAGGTCGCCAAAATGTTCAACATGTTGAAAATTCAGCGGTGACCGGAAAGACGCTACGACTCTTTGGAGACCTCTCACGACCACAGGAGACCACTCATGACCATACAGCCTGTGGTTGTGAGAGGTCTCCAAAGAGTCGTAGCGTCTTTCTGGTCGCCGCTGAATTTTCAACATGTTGAAAATTTCGGCGACCTATCACAGGTGCCGGCAGTCGCCTGTAAAGGTTGCGTAAGTGAGACAGGCCTTTAAGGAATCTTTGAATGAACAAGTGGATCTTTAAAAATATATATATATATATATATATATATATATATATATATATATATATATATATATTTGCAGCAGATTTATTCTGATAATTTTGAGAAGCACCAGCCATTGATATCACCTATTTATCAAGAAACATACTGCTCTCAGCACAGGGACTAATCTTCAGCTCATCTCAAGAAACATAGAAACATAGAAACATAGAAACATAGAAATTAGGTGCAGGAGTAGGCCATTCGGCCCTCGAGCCTGCACCGCCATTCAATATGATCATGGCTGATCATCCAACTCAGTATCCCGTACCTGCCTTCTCTCCATACCCTCTGATCCCCTTGGCCACAAGGGCCACATCTAACTCCCTCTTAAATATAGCCAATGAACTGGCCTCAACTACCCTCTGTGGCAGAGAGTTCCAGAGATTCACCACTCTCTGTGTGAAAAAAGTTCTCCTCATCTCGGTTTTAAAGGATTTCCCCCTTATCCTTAAGCTGTGACCCCTTGTCCTGGACTTCCCCAACATCGGGAACAATCTTCCTGCATCTAGCCTGTCCAACCCCTTAAGAATTTTGTAAGAACTGCTTCAAAAAGGGCAGGGTAACCAAACATTTATTTTCCAGACAGTTTTTACTAGCGATAGCTGGTGGTGGCACCGTGACGCAGCGGTAGAGTTGCTGCTTTACAGTGCCAGTGACCCGAGTTCAATCCCGACTATGGGTGCTGACTGTACGGAGTTTGTACGTTCTCCCCGTGACCTACATAGGTTTTCTCCGGGATATCCGGTTTACTCCCACACTCCGAAGATGTACAGGTTTATTGGTTAATTGGCTTGCTATAAATTGACCCTAATGTGTGTAGGATAGTGTTAGTGTGCAGGGATCGCTGGTCGGCGTGGACTCGGTGGGCTGAAGGGCCTGTTTCCGCGCCTCTAAACTAAACGCTTTTCTATCCATTCGGAAAATCCCTTGGAGATGTGAGCCCTTATTATGTCTAATCCATTGTGTTAAATGGAAAGATTCCTGACACTATAAAAAATCAAAGATGCCGGAAAACACGGGTAAGTCAGCGGGACAGGCAGAATCTCTGGAGAGAAGGAATGGGAGACTTTTCAGATCGAGACCCTTCTTCAGATCTGAATTGGGTCAGATCGGTTCCGAAGAAGGGTCTCGACCCGAAACGTCACCCATTCCATCTCTCCAGAGGTGCTGCCTGTTCCGCTGTGTTACTCCAGCAAATTGTGTCTATCTTTGGTGTAAACCAGCAACTGCAGTTCCTTCCTACGGAGTACACCAAGAGTGTTCTAGTAACTTGCGGAGCTGCAGCGTGATGACCCAATTTTTGTTACTCCATTCCCTCTCCAATGAAGGCAAGTGTGACAAATGTCCCCTTCAACAAACTCCACCTCACTTGCGTTGGAAGGAACTGCAGATGCCGGTTTAAACCGAAGATAGACACAAAAAGCTGGATGTAACTCAGTGGGTCAGGCAGCATCTGTGGAGAAAAAGAATGGGTGCCGTTTCGGGTCGAGACCCTTCTTCAGACTGAGAGTCAGGGGAAAGGGAAACAAGAGATATCGATGGTGATATAGAGAGATACAGAACAAATGAATGAAAGATATGCAAAATAGTAACCAGTCAGCAGAAAGACAATAAGACCGAGCCTTACAATGATTCCCACAAAAGGTAAGAGGGCAAAATGTCCGTCATAAAATGGAGACAATTATATCTAAGTGCAAAATATGGCGAAACAAAAACAACTTTCAACTAAAAGAAAGAAAACATAGGCTATCCATTTTGAAATTCCTCTCATTGAAAGATTCATTGAAATGCACAGCATCACATGGTTGTGGAATGACACAAGACTAGATTCTTGGCTCCCAGCTGCCGCATGGGTATTTCTTAACTTGTGACACACTGCACCACAATGCCACATGTCAAGTAAACATCTAATCAACTGGTACATGACCACAGTCATCAAAGGGTGCAAGAATGATATGAAGATTGACCAAGATTTAGTTTAGTTTAGAGATACAGCGCAGAAACAGGCCCTTCAGCCCACCAAGTCCACACCGACCAGCGATCCCCGCACACTGACACTATCCTACATACACTAGGGGCAATTTACACTTATACCAAGCCAACTGACCTACAAACCTGTACGTCTTTGGAGTGTGGGAGGGAAAACCGGATATCCCGGAGAAAATTCATGTAGGTCATGGAGAGAATGTAGAAACTCCGCACAGACAAGGACCCGTGGTCAGGATCGAACCCGGGTCTCTGGCGCTGTAAGGCAGCACCTCTACCGCTGCGCCACCGTGCTGCCAAGATCACAAATGCAAGCAGCAAATCCATGCCATACATCAGAAAGAGAGAGTGGTCAGTTGGTTGGAAGTAAAGACTAAACAAAAGTGAAGCTGTTAATGCGTGGGTGCATCCTCCTGTAAAGTGTTTCACAAAGACCTTTGTACAATGTCACATAAACCTAGACACCCAGGTTGAATTTCTCAATGCGTAGGGAGGAACCAGGTGCTGGTTTAAACAAAAGATAGGCACAAAATGCTGGAGTGACCCAGCGGGACAGGCAGCATCTCTGGAGAGAAGGAATGGGTGATGTTTCGGGCCGAGACCCTTCTTCAGACCTAACTTGAGTTGCTCAGAGTTGGTGCTGCTTATACAACAGACATAAATAGATCGTGTCACTGAACTGTTCAGCTTGGAAACACACCATCTTGTCCGTGTTTATTGAGTTAACATATTGGGCTAGTCCCATTGCTGTGCATTTTGCCTATAGCTCTAAACCCCGCTTATCCAGATACCTGTCCAAATGTCTTTTAAAAGTTGTAATTGTAACGGCTTCTGTAGCTTCCTTTGGTAGCTCATTTCAGAAACCGATCACTCTCCAAGTGGAAAATGTTGTCCGAGCTCCCTCTTCAATCTCTCCCTTTTACTTTAAGCCCATGCCCTCTAGTTTTGTTTTTAAATCGCTGCCCGGGTGATAAAGATGTGATCAATTTATCCATGTTCCTCATGATCCTGTACACTCCAAAAAAGGTCACCCCTGGGCTTCCTATGTTCCAAATTTAAAAAAAATCCAAGCTTATCCAACATTCCTGGAACTCAAGCCCATAAGCCCAGGCAACATCCTGGTGAGGGAAAGAACTGCAGATGCTGGTTTAAATCGAAGATAGACTCAAAATGCTGGAGTAACTCAGCGGGACAGGCAGCATCTCTGGAGAGAAGGAATGGGTCAAGGCCCTTCTTCAGATTGATGTCAGGGGAATGGGCGATACATAGATAAGGAAGTGGATAGATAAGGAAGTGTGAGGAGCGGAAACAGGACAAAGGGGATGGAGATCAAGGAATATGTAGAATAGATCATTGTTAGTTCGGAGAACGCAACAACAAAGCAAACAGAGATCAAATGTAGTCGGAGGCAGTAAGGCTGGTCGGAGAACTGGGTAGGGGAGGGGATGGAGAGAGAGGGAAAGCAAGGGTTACTTGAAGTTAGAGAAGTCAATGTACATACTGCTGGGGTGTAAGCTGCATCATCCTGATGCAAACATCCTGGTGAATGTCTTCTGTATCCTTTCTACCAATGACATCCTTCCTGAAAGGAGGGGGGGGAGGAGAATGCACATAAAACACTAAGGGCGGACACAAAAAGCGGAACAGACAACATTCCTGGATGGAAGGAATGGGTGAAGTTTTCGGGTCGAGTTCCTTCATCAGACTGACATTAGGGTCTCGAACCAAAATGTCACCCATTCCATCTCTCCATAGATGCTGCCTGTTCCACTGAGTTACTCCGGCATACTGTGTCTATTTTTGGTGTAAACCAGCATCTGCAGTTCCTTCCTACAGAGTACACCAAGGTTGTTTTAATAATTCGCAGAGCTGCAGCGTGATGATGCAACTTTTTTTTACTCCATACCCTCTCCAATGAAGGCATCTATAAATTCTGCATAGAAATTCCATAATGATCATATTTAGTAGAGGTTAATTAAAATAAGTTAGTTTAATTTAGAAATACAGCCTGGAAACAGGCCCTTCATCCAACTGAGTCTGCGCCGACTAGCGATTCCCGCACACCTGCACTATCACACACACCCACACACACACACACACAGATACACACACACCCACACACACACACACACACACACAGATACACACACACACACACACACACACACACACACACACACACACACACACACACACACACACACACACACACACACACACACACACACACACACACACACACACACACACACACACACACACACACACACACACACACACACACACACACACACACACACACACACACACACACGGGACAATTTTGTTTTACAATTTTAGCAAGCCAATTACCCTATAAACCTGTATGTCTTTGTAGTGTGGGAGGAAACCGGGGAAAACCCACGTGGTCACGGGAAGAACGTATAAACTCCATACGGACAGCACACGAGGTCAGGGTTGAACCCGAGTTTTAAGGCAGCAACTCTACCGCTGCGCTACTGTGCCGTCCAGAAATCCTACTACTAAATTCACTCAAAGATGAATGCACGCATTTTTTTCCCCCAAGGGAGAGGTAATCAAAAAACTAGAGGCATAGATTTAAAGAGAGGGGAAAAATGAAAATGGGATCCAAGGGATAACTTCTTCCAAACAGAGGGATATTAACAATATTTAGACGATATTTGGACGGGTATATGGGTAGGAAAGGTTTATTGGGATATGGGCCAAACAAGTGTAGATAAGTTAATAAGTTCCTGTTCTTAAGTGATTGGAGCAGAATTAGGCCATTTGGCCCATCAAGTCTACTCTGCCATTTAATCATGGGTAATCTATCTCTCCCTTCTAACCCCATTCTCCTGCCTTCTCCCCATAACCCAACACCCATGTCTGAAGAAGGGTCTTGACTCGAAACGTTGCCTATTTCCTTCACTCCATAGATGCTGCCTCACCCGCTGAGTTTCTCCAGCATTTTTGTCTACCTTCGATTTTCCAGCATCTGCAGTTCCTTCTTAAACACCCGTGTTAATCACGTTTTTCTTGTGCTTGTCTGTCTTAAAAATATCCATTGACTTGGCCTCCACAGCCTTCTGTGGCAATGAAGAAATTCCCCCTCACCTCCTTCCTAAACAAAGGTCCTTCAATTTTGAGGCTGTGACCTCTAGTCACAGATTCTCCCACCATTGGAAAATTTCTCTCCACATCCACTCTATCCAGGACTATTTGATAAGTTTCAACGAGGTGCCCTCTTCATACCTCTAAACCCCAGCGAGGAGAGGCCCAGCACTGGCAGATGGAACTAGGTTAGATGGGACATCTTGGTCAGCCTGTCTCTGTGCTGTACGACTTAATGACTCTAATGTATCACTTCAAGCATAAGTTGACATTCAAAATATTATCTTTGCAGGATCTTAAGAATTCTGATCATGAATGGGCAGCGTTAAAATAAATGTTCCTATTATTACCGAACATGGAAACCAAATGATTAAAATAGGAAAGCTCTGCTTTAAAACATATCTACATGAAATTCAAAGTCTCTACTGCTGAAATCTAAAATGCCAAGAGTCAGGCGAGCCAAGTCAAGAGTGTGTACTTTTCGTGTGCATCGGATATGAAGCAGAAAATTTAAAGCCTTACTTGTTGCAGCTGTAAAAGCATATTAAAATAAATAAAGGTTTAGGCTATTGTCTATGAATGGCCAACCAGGAAAGTACATTAGGTTTAGGTTTATTATTGTCCCATGTACCGAGGCACAGTGGACAGCTTTTTTAACATACTATCCAATCAAATCAGATATTATAGATAAATACAATCGAGCCAAACTCAAATGCAATAGGTAGAGTGAATGGGATGATACAGAGTGCAGAGTATCCAGTGCCCTCCATAATGTTTGTGACAAAGACCCATTTATTTATTTGCCTCTGTGCTCCACACTTTGAGATTTGCAATAGAAAAAAATCACATGTGGTTAAAGTGCACATTGTCAGATTTTATTAAAGGCCATTTTAATACATTTTGGATTCACCATGTAGAAATTACAGCTGTGTTTATACATAGTTCCCAAATTTCATGGCACCATAATGTTTGGGACACATGGCTTCACAGGTGTTTGTAATTGTTCAGGTGTGTCTAAATGCCTCCTTAATGCAGGTATAGAGAGCTCTCAGCACCTAGTCTTTCCTCCAGTCTTTCCATCACATTTGGAAACTTTTATTGCTGTTTATCAACATGAGGACCAAAGTGGTGTCAATGAAAGTCAAAGAAGCCATTATGAGACTGAGAAACAAGAATAAAACTGTTAGAGCCATCAGCCAAACCTCAGGCTTACCAAAATCAACTGTTTGGAACATCATTAAGAAGAGAGAGAGCACTAGTGAGTTCACTAATGGCAAAGGGACTGGCAGGCCAAGGAAGACCTCCACAGCTGATGACAGACGAATTCTCTCTATAATAAAGAAAAATCCCCAAACCCCTGTCCAGCAGATCAGAAACACTCTTCAGGAGTCAGGTGTGGATTTGTCATTGACCACTGTCCGCAGAAGACTTCATGAACCAAAATACAGAGGCTACACTGCAAGATGCAAACCACTGGTTAGCCGCAAAAATAGAGCAACCACAGTTCTTGTAGGTCTTGTGGACAGATGAGGTGAAGATTAACTTATATCAGTGATGGAAAGAGCAAAGTATGGAGGAGAGAAGGAACTGCCCAAGATCCACAGCATACCACCTTATCTGTAAAATACGGTGGTGTGGGTGTTATGGTCTGGGCATGTATGGCTGCTGAAGGTACTGGCTCACTTATCTTCATTGATGATACAGCTGCTGATGGCAGTAACATAATGAATTCTTAAGTGTATAGACACATCCTATCAGCTCAAATTCAAACAAATGCCTCAAAACTCATTGGCCAGCGGTTCAATCTACAGCAAGAAAATGATCCTAAACATACTGCTAAAGCACCAAAGGAGTTTTTCAAAGCTAAAAAGTGGTAAATTCTTGAGTGGCCAAGTCAATTACCAGATCTGTACCGAATTGAGCATACCTTTTATATGCTGAAGAGAAGACTGAAGGGGACTAGCCCCCAAAACAAGCATAAGCTAAAGATGGCTGCAATACAGGCCTGGCAGAGCATCACCAGAGAAGACACCCAGCAACTGGTGATGTCCATGAATCGCAGACTTCAAGCAGTCATTGTATGCAAAGGATATGCAACAAAATACTAAACATGACTACTTTCATTTACATGACATCGCTGATCTCAAATCTCAAATTGTGGAGTTCAGAGGCAAATAAATAAATGATGGGTCTTTGTCCCAAACATTATGGAGGGCACTGTAGTTCTCAGCATTGTGGGTGCACCAGTTCCAGAGACAAAGTCTACTGTCCACAATGGGGTAGAGGTGAAGAGGACAGTACCCTAGTTTCTGGAAGTACCGTTCAGAAGCCTGATCACAGAGGGGAAGAAGCTGTTCCTGAGTCTATCAGTATATTCAGCTTCAGGGAAGACAAGATATTCAGTACAGATAACAGCTTTCAACAACTAACTAGTAATAATAGACTCAGTCTGATTCACATTGAGATTCAGGCTGAAGGGTCTCGACCCGAAACGTCATCCATTCCTTCTCTCCAGAGATGATTGATGCCTGTCCCGCTGAGTGACTCTAGCGTTTGTGTCTGTCTCTAGTAATAATAGAAGCTGATGAAAGGAACAAAGGGTGGTATGCGTAGGAAGAAACTGCAGATGCTGGTTTAAACTGAAAATAGACGTAAAAAGCTGGAGTAACTCAGCGGGACAGGCAGCATCTAACTAGTCTGAAGAAGGGTCTCGACCCAAAACGTCACCCATTCCTTCCCTCCAGAGATACTGCCTGTCCTGCTGAGTTACTCCAGATTTTGTGTGTCTATAAAGGGTGGTATGCCATGGACCATTGACTGGTCATTAAATCTGTGCAGGTTCTTGGGAAAAAAAAGAACCATGATCTATTTGGAGCCATGCTCCGTTGCAATGAAGAGGTGTGTTGTTCTACAACATGGAGTTCACAGTCAGGTTTATTTGATATATTGCACGTGGGATTTTCATGGATCACTTATTTACTAGTGACTGCAATTTTACTGGGGAGCGGGAAAGAGACATTCAAAAGTGCACAGCCAAGTGCAATCAGCCACATTGCTGAATTAGTAACAATGAAGTAGTCTGTCGTACCGCTACAGACGTGTTTACAGCACAAACGAGAACATGAGCCAATAATGCACGCGCTGGATAAAACCAATGTCTGTTGATTTAAAATCAATTTGTCAAAATTCTGCCCTTGCTTACACTTTTGGAAAACGCGACTCCCTAGTTTTAGGCAATGGAAATATCACTTACCAAAAGAAGAAAGAATTCCATTTTACTCAAAACCTATTATACGTATAATGTTATGATACCTATAATTAAAGGTATTATTATACTTGTGTATATGCGGAGGAGTCACGGTGGTTGATGTTTATGTTAACATGTATTTTGTGTGTTTTGTTGCTTTTTATTGGTATGACCATGGCAAATCAAATTCCTTGTATGTTGCAAAACATGCTTGGCTAATAAAGTAATGATGATAATTATGATGTAGCAAGTAGCATATCATTATACCTATATTCATACCTCTCATGCCTGCCATGTCATTATATACCAATAGAGTTTGGAAATAGAGCAACTAGCTTTCGGTTTACTAGGAAACAAATGTTTACTCAATGCATCACGAGTATTTTCGTTCAAACATTTTGTCTGAAGTTATATAGTGCACCAAAGCAACTACAAATTTGAGTGGCCAATTTAATTCAGTAAATAATGTTTGTTGTTTTCAAGAAAATTAACTGATCCAGCCGGCTATTTGAGAAATAGTGCTTGTGTGCGATGTTCCTGTGGAAACTTGAAAGCGCCCCAGGCCGTCACATGATCAACAATGACAGACACGCACATATTGGTAAACAAAAGATTTTTCAGCATCAAATAACACCCTCAATGAAACAGCTGTTCAAACATGTCCTTACTGTTCCCCCACTGAAAAACATCCTACTTACTTCACTTGAAGCGAGTTCCTCTTCCTTTAGACTGAAAATGTGTCGAACGCAAGGATTATACTCGAATCATCGGCTTCATAAGATTCAGACCACTTTCAACAAACTTGAGGTTTCACAAATCGAGCGTTACACCAGGCGAAATGCAACTCTTGAAGCTAAATGAGCAGCTCAAATGATTTTAGTGTTAATACTGCACAGCAAGGGCTGCAAGAGAGTGTTGAAGATGCATCTGCAGCCAGGAAGATTCCAAAACGCCTCCTTTATGACCGAATCGGATGGTCACTTACATCCACTATCCCTACATCCAAGGTATTCCTTGCAATTTTCTCGACTGCACCAAGAATCGCTATAAAAACCAACTTTGCCCAAGACAAGTACTAAGCTGCTGTAGTTACACACGAGCTTCCCAGGCAACTGTCTGTCCATCATACGCCAGTTCTTCAGATGGAACTATAGATGCATTTCAGCCTTTGAGGAGTCGGGCCAATTGCAATGTGCCAATGACACAGAGGACCATCCTTTTATGGACTGAACAGTGAGCTCTGATACCAGCTAATCTGCCATAAATAGCCCTTGGAATGGAGAGATCAGATCAGCTGTTGCAGCAACAGCCCCAGACTACAGCCTCATTCTTTCTTTTGCCAATAATGTTTTCTACACTGGTTGCCGAGGCTTATAAGAGGGGGCTGATTGCAGCTTCCGAACTCTATAGAGGTGGGTTATATAAAAGTGGACCAAACAAATTACAGGGAAATATTCCTTTGGAGCAGACTGCAACGTTTGCACGTGTAAAACATTTAGACTAAGCTGAAAGTAAACATCTCTCATCAAGCTTCGCAGCCAATTCAAATCCGCACTCCACAGATTTGAATACATTTCAAAAGCAATATTATCACTTGATAACTTATGAGACGATAAAATTGTCAATGAAACAGAAGCATTACATTTTGAAGCACGGTTCATTTGAGTTTACTACGCAACAGCCAAAAGCAATAAAACATAAGTCTACATGTGTGGTGCGTGAGTTTTCTAGAAGCACAAAGAACAATTCCTTATGGTTCTACAGTGTTGGTCAGGCCGCACTTGGAGTTTTGTGAGTAATGTTGGGCACCATATCCGAGGAATCATGTGCTGGCTCTGAAGAAGGTACAGAGAAGGTTTACAAGAATGATCCCAGGAATGAGTGGGTTAACCTATGATGAGCGTTTGACAGCACTGGTCCAGTACTTGCTGGAGTTTAGACGAATGAGGGGGGACCTCATTGAAAACGTACAGAATAGTGAAAGGCCTGGATAGAGTTGATGTGGAGAGGATGTTTCCACTAGTGGGAGAGTCTAGGATTAGAGGTCATCGCCTCAGAATTAAAGGACATTCCTTGAGGAAGATGAGGAGGAATTTCTTTAGTCAGAGGGCGGTGAAGCTGTGGAATTCATTGCCCCAGAAGGCTGTAGAGGCCAAGTCAGCAGATATTTTTAAGGCGGAGATAGATTGATTCTTGATTAGTACGGGTGTCAGGGGTTATGGGGAGAAGGCAGGAGAATGGGGTTAGAAGGGAGAGATAGATCAGCCATGGTTGAATGAAGGAGTAGACTTGATGGGCCGATTGACCTAATTCTGCTCCTTTCACTAATGACTTTGTGAAATCAGCAAACGAGTTAGCAAAACTAACAAAGGTAAAAAAAAGTTAAAATTAGACTTTTACCAGGATCAAATGTATGCAGATTATGAGTAGTAAAATCAAAATTTTAATTTCCAATCATACTTGAAGATTTCTGGAAATGCAAAAAAAAACAAAACAGAAAATGCCATTAGGTATAAATGCCAAGTCAGCCTGCATCTGCGGGAAGAGAAACTGCAAATGTTTCAGCCAACCACCTTAATTCTGGGGTATTGTGTGTAGATGGATGATAAAAAAAAAACTTAATCCATTTTAAAATAAGGCTGTAACGTAACAAAATGTGGAAAAAGTGAAGGGGTCTGAATATTTTCTGAATGCATTGTAGATTAGATCTCAGAAATTACACAAATGTCAACTTCAAAACCAACTTTTTACATGTTTTTATTTGATCACTTCTCTTCCTACAGTTGACGAGGTTGAGATTTCATTAAATGAGTCTGTTTACCATTAATACTTCTGCTGTCCAAAAGAAATAACCACAAGTAACTCTAAACGATAATTTGATAGCGGTACTAAAAAGGTGAAAATTGTAACTTAACATTTTACCCTGGTGAGCCCGCACCTGGAGTAATGTGTGCAGTTTTGGTCTCCGAATTTGAGGAAGGACATTCTTGCTATTGAGGGAGTGCAGCGTAGGTTTACAAGGTTAATTCCCGGGATGACGGGACTGCCATATAATAAAAGAATGGGTCGACTGGGCTAGTATTCACTGGAAATTAGAAGGATGATAGGGTATCCTACAGAAACATGTACAATTCTTAAGGGATTAGACAGGCTGGATGCAGGAATAATGTTCCCCATGTTGAGGGAGCCCAGAACCAGGGGTCACAGTTTAAGAATAAGGGGTAGGCCATTTAGGACTGAGATGAGGAAAAACATTTTCATCCAGAGAGTTGTGAATCTGTGGAATTCTCTGCCACAAAAGGCAGTGGAGGCCAATTCCCTGGATGTTTTCAAGAGAGAGTTAGATTGAGCTCTTACGGCTAAAGGAATCAAAGGATATGGAGAAAAAAACAGGAATGGGATACTGATTTTAGATGATCAGCCATGATTATATTGAATGGCGGTGCTGGCTCGTAGGGCCAAATGGCCTACACCTGCAACTATTTTCTATGTTTCTATGTACTCACTCTGCAGAAGCTTCTACATCCTACACGCAATGACATTTGAGCACTCTCTCAGTGACGTATACACACACACACACATTCTGCATGTGTCATTCTGCCCTTCCCAAAATATCACAGATCAAGCCTCGCAGAGTAATCTGTAGCTCCAATTAGTGTGCGATTAGTGTGCAACGCTGCATGCCACCTCCCCCCCACAACCACACGTTGGGGGAACAGACCCAACGGGTCTGTACTTGGTCTAGTAATTATTAAAAGATGGACAGCGATTTGTCGGGCAAGTTGGTGTTTTGGATCGATGTGGACACTGACATCGGTTTGCAGGAGCAGTCAAGATGGGAAGAGGATGTGAAGATGAAACTGAGGCAAGAATAAAGGCACAAATTACCCGTGGCAACTCCCTCCTCTGGCAGCTCGTTCCATACACCCACCACCCTTTGTGTGAAATAGTTACCCCTCAGGTTCCTATTAAATCTTTTCCACCCTCACCTTAAACCCATTCCCTCTGGTCCTCAATTCCTCTACGCTGGGTAAAAGACAGAGCATTCACTCCATTGGTTCCTCTCATGATTTTGTACACCTTTATTTGATCACCACTCATCCTCCTGCGCTCTAATAGCCCTGTCACACGGTACGAGTTCATTCCAAGAGCTCTCCCTAGTTTAAAAAAATAAATCAAACTCGTGGTAAGCACGAAGAATGAATGTAGCGAGTACATCGGAGCTCGGGGACGTCTCTTAGCGGCTCGTACCGCTAACGACAGATACTCGGGAAGACTCGCTAATGGTAGGTAAGCACGGGAAGACTCGTGAAGATTTTTCAACATGTTGAAAAATGTCCACGAGAGCCCCAAGTACCGACGAGTGGCCATTACCGTAAATCTCCGAGTTCGAATCAGGGCAAACTCGGGAGAACTCTTGGAATTAACTCGTACCGTGGGACAGGGCTTTAAGGAATAAAATCCTAGCCTGCTCAGCCTCTCCTTGTAGCTCAGGCCCTTGAGACCTGGCAACATCCTCGTAAGTTTTCTCTGCACACTTTTCCAACTGCTGCCTCACAGCGCCAGAGATCTGGGTTTGATCCTCACCCTGATTGCCGTCTATGTAGAGTTTGCCCGTTCTCCGTGAGTGCGTGGGTTTCCTCTCAAAGAGGAATAGCGGGTATGTTGGTTCATTCTCTGTAAATTCCTTCTAGTCTGTAGGGAGGAGATATGAAAGTGGGATAATACAGAACTGAAGATGCACACAAAACTCGGTGGGCGGGACAGGCAGCATCTCTGGAGAGAAGGAATGGGTGATGTTTCGGGTCGAGACCCTACTTCAGACTAGTCAGGGGAGAGGGAAACGAGTGATATAGACGATGATGTAGAGAGATAAAGAACAATGCAGGTAGAAGGTACAGGAGCCTGAAGACTGCAACAATCAGGTTCAGGAATAGCTACTTCCCCACAGCCATTAGGCTATTAAACCTGGCTCGGAAAAAACTCTGATTATGAATAACCTATTATCTGTTATTTGCACTTTATCAGTTTATTTATTCATGTGTGTATATATTTATATCATGGTATATGGACACACTTATCTGTTTTGTAGCCAATGCCTACTATGTTCTGTGTGCTGAAGCAAAGCAAGAATTTCATTGTCCTATACAGGGACACATGACAATAAACCTCACTTGAACTTGAACTTGAAAGATATGCAAAAAAGTAACGATTGTACAGGAAACAGGCCATTGTTAGCAGTTTGTTGGGTGAAAACGAGAAGCGGGTGCGACTTGGGTGGGTGAGGGATAGAGAGAGAGAATGCCAGGGTTACCTAGTATAGAACTAATGGTCTATGGTCGATGTGGACGGTAGGCCGGATGGCCTGTTTCCATGTGTAGGAAGGAACTGCAGATGCTGGTTTAAATGAAGATAGACACGAAAAGCTGGAGCAAGTCAGACAGCACCTCTGGAGAGAGGGAATAGGTGGCGTTTCGGCGGGTCGGATCTGAAGAGTGGTCTCGACCACGAAACGTCACCTATTCCTTTTCTCCAGAGGTGCTGTCTGACCCACTGAGTTACTCCGGCTTTTTGTGACCTGTTTCCATGCTGCATTGCTCCACATAGACCATATAATTTTCTACAACTGTGACTCTATGAAGATATAGGTAGGTACGTTTTCCAAATGACATATACATTGCTGACAGTAAAAGCAGCTGGGGGGGATAAAGCAGGCACGGGACCAGATTAAAATATGGGTGGTGGAAAGGCAGATGAAGTTTAATCCAGCAAAATGGGAGGTATTGCACTTTGGAAAGTCGAATGTAAAGATAAAGTAGACAGTCTATGGCAGGACCCTTAATTGAATTGAATTGAATACATTTTATTAGCCAAGTATGCATTCATACAAGGAATTAGCCTTGGTGCTTTGCTCACAAGTAACAACACGATATACAGTAGACAGATACAACTAAAAGATAATAATTTAAACATGTGAAGAATGAAATAAAATACCAGAGCACAAGGAGGCTACAGACTTTTGGTTGTTGGGTAGAGTTACTGCTCGTGGAAAAAAACTGTTTTTATGTCTGGTTGTGGCGGCTTTGGCAGTCCGGAGTCGCCTTCCAGAGGGAAGTGATTCAAAGAGTTTTTGGGCCAGAGTCAGAGGGGTGATAGATGATCTTATCTGCTCGCTTCCTGGCCCTTGCAGTGTACAGTTCGTCGAAGGGGGGGGGAAGCCAACAACCTTCTCGGCTGATAGCATTGATTGCAAGTCCAGAACTCCCTAAATGTAGCAACACAAATAAATGGAGCACCCTAAACGTTATGAAGTCACGACACACAGCTTATTTATTTATTTTACTTTTCTTTTTCATTGGTTGGAGCTGCATACTAAATCTCGTTGCACTGATGTGCAATGACAATAAAAGATATTATTATTATTATTACAGTTTTGTAAAATTGATTTGGCTGAGTTTGGATTACTTTGTACAGTATTGGCCTTCCCATTACGGGAATGAGGTGAAAGCTTTGGAGAGGCTGAAGGGCGATGGGGGGGAGGGGTTATCAGGATATGGCCTTGATTATAAGGCATGAGCTGAAAAGAGTTTGAAGAAGGGGCTCGACCCGAAATGTCACCCATTCCTTCTCTCCAGAGATGCTGCCTGAACCGCTGAGTTACTCCAGCATTTTGTGTCTATCGGGTGTAAAACCGTAGGTTACACAGAAAAGCTGGAGAAACTCAGCGGGTGCAGCAGCATCTATGGAGCGAAGGAAATAGGCAACGTTTCGGGCCGTGTCTGCAGTTCCTTCCTACACAAGAGGTTTGGGCAAACTTGGATTGTTTTCTCTGGAGGATCGGAAGTTGAGCGGAGACTTAATAGACGTTGATAACATTTATTAGATACCTAGATATGGGAGACAGTCAGAACTGTTTTCCAAGGGTGGAATGCGAAATATTAGAGGGAATTGCTTTAAGGTGAAGGGGGGAAAACTTAAAAGAAGATGCACAGGATAAGTTAATTTACACAGAGAGTGGCAGGTGTCTGTAATGTACCGAATGGGATGGTGATGGAAGCTGATATAATGGTGTTTAAGAGGCACTCATACAAGCAACTGCAACGAGGATGTTGCCAGGACTCAAGAGCCTGAGCTATAGGGAGAGGTTGAGCAGGCAAGGACTCAAATCCTTGGAGCACAGGAGGATGAAGGGTGATCTTATGATACAAAATCATGAGAGAAATAGATTAGGTAGACGCAGAGTCGCTTGCCCGAGTATTTTAGTTCAGAGATACAGCGCGGAAACAGGCCCTTCGGTCCACCGGGTCCACGCAGACCAGCGATCTCCGCACACTAACATCATCCTACACCCACGAAGGACAATTTTTACATTTACCAAGCCAATTAACCTACAAACCGGTACGTCTTTGGAGAGTGGGAGGAAAACGAAGATCTCGGAGAAAACCCACGCAGGTCATGGGGAGAACGTACAAACTCCGTACAGACAGAACCCATAGTCGGGATCGAACCCGGGTCTCTGGCGCTGCATTCGCTGTAAGGCAGCAACTCTACCGCTGCGCCACCGTGACCGCCCTTGACCGGGAGGCAAAAACCAGAGGACATAGGTTTCAGCTGGGGGGGGGGGGGGGGGAATATCTAATCGGAACCTAAGAGGTAACTTTTTCACGCAAGTGTATGGCAGGTGTATGGAACGAGCTGCTGGAGGAGGTAGTTCAGGCAGGTACTATTGCAATGTTTAAGAAGCATTTAGACAGGTACATGGGTAGGACAGGTTTGGAGGGATATAGGCCAAAATGCAGGCTGGTGGCACCATTGTAGCTGGGCCATATTGGCCAGTGTGCGCAAGTTGGGCCGAAGGGCCTGTTTCCACACTGTATCACGAGAGAAATAGATCATGACTTGAATATGTAGGGTGTGGGAGAAATAGGGATGACGACAGAAGGGATGAGTTTAATAATAGATTTCACTTGCATATTGCTACGTTATTTCACTCCAAAATAAGTTATTAGTTCCAACCAATGCCCACCTACTTTGGTACTTAGATTAACTTGTTTCCTCTCAAGCTCAGTTGTGATGTGGTCTTTGATCTTAAACATTAGATTCAAGATTCAAGAGAGAGTTTAGTGTCACGTGTCCCAGATAGGACAATGACATTCTTGCTTTGCTTTCAGCACAACAGAATATTGCAGGCATAAATAATACAGAATAATATGTGTCCATATACCATTGAATATATATACTAATTAAAGTTCAGATTTTTGTGTGTTGAGTTTAATAGTCTGATGGCTGTGGGGAAGTAGCTATTCCTGAACCTGGTTGTTGCAGATTTCAGGCTCCTGTACCTTCTACCTGAAGGCAGCGGGGAGATGAGTGTGTGGCCAGGATGGTGTGGGTCCTTGATGATGCTACCAGCCTTTTTGAGGCAGCGACTGTGGTAGATCCCCTCGATGGTATGGAGGTCAAACATTAACTGATTCTCCAAACTTTAAAGATACAGCATGGAAACAGGCCCTTTGGCCCATCGACTCCATGCCGACCAGCAATCCTTGCACACTAACACGACCCTACACACTGGGGACAATGTACAATTTCTACTGAAACCAATTGACCAACAAACCCGTACGTCGTTGGAGTGTGAGAGAAAAGCGGAGAACGTACAAACTTTGTGCAGACAGCACCAGTAGTCAGGATCGAACCAGAGTCTCTGGCGCGGTAAGGCAGCAACTCTACCACTGCTCCACCCACAGCAGATGCTGCCTGACCATCTGAGATCTCCCCCCCATCCCCCCACCACCCCGCCCCACCTATCCCCACATTTTCTGGGGGGTTTTGACAGATGCCTAGTTACTGCAATTTTAATTTCCATGCAAAACCAGGAATGCCGACTCTGTAAATAAATTTGAATTGCTTATTAATGAATTCTAGGATCAACCGTGAGTGATGGTCTGTACACAACTTACCAGATTTTCAAAGTGATAAAAACGCCATGGTCAAGAATCTTGTCTCATCTCGATTTCCAAATCCTGTTGAGGAAATAACAAGCACGAAATTAGTCAAGGTATCAGACTTTAAAAGATTCCACTTGGGTAGTTTGAAATACATTTTTGATTTCTATTTAGAACTATTCTCCAAAACACAAATCCTTTCAAAGGGAAATATTCCAATCTTCTGTGTTGGAACCAACTGCAGGTGCTGGTTTAAACTGAAGGCTGGAGTAACTCAGCAGGTCAGACAGCATCTCTGGAGAAAAGGCTGAGGCTCAGTCTAAAGAAGCGTCTCGACCCGAAACGTCACCTATTCCTTTTCTCCAGAGATGCTGCCAGCCCCGCTGAGTTACTCCAACGTTTTGTGTCTATATTCAGTTTCAATCTTTTTTCAGTAATCTTTAAAATCACTTTTTTTTTTTTTTGTCAAAATTTAGCAATAATTCACGTATATGTGCTCTATATCATTGATGCCCCGAATGCTTTACAACCAAAGAGTCATAAAAGATGTGAAATATGTACAGGATTTTCTTCCAATGTGTTTCCAATGAAAATATTAGTTTAGTTTAGTTTGGAGTTAGAGCGGAAACAGGCCCTTCAGCCCACAGAGTCCACACCGACCAGCAATCCCCGCACATTAACACTACCCTACATACTAGGGACAATTTACAATTGTACCAAACCGATTAATCTGTACGTTCAGTGCCATAATGTTTGGGCCAAAGGCCCATCATTTATTTATTTGCCTCTGTACTCCACAATTTGAGATTTGTAATAGAAAATATCACATGTGGTTAAAGTGCACATTGTCAGGTTTTATTAAAGGCCATTTTTACACATTGGGTTTCACCATGTAGAAATTACAGCTGTGTTTATACATAGTCCCCCCATTTCAGGGCACCATAATGTTTGGGACACAGCAATGTCATGTAAATTAAAGTAGTCATGCTTAGTATTTTGCTGCATTTCCTTTGCATGCAATGACTGCTTGAAGTCTGCGATTCATGGACATCACCAGTTGCTGGGTGTCTTCTCTGGTGATGCTCTGCCAGGCCTGTATTGCAGCCATCTTTAACTAATGCTTGTTTTGGGGGCTAGTCCCCTTCAGTTTTCTCTTCAGCATATAAAAGGCATGCTCAACTGGGTTCAGATCGGGCGATTGACTTGGCCACTCAAGAATTGAGCATTTTTTAGCTTTGAAAAACTCCTTTGTTGCTTTAGCAATATGTTTGGGATCATTGTCTTGATGTAGAATGAACTGCCAGCCAATGTTTTGAGGCATTTGTTTGAACTTGAGCAGATAGGATGTGTCGATACACTTAAGAATTCATTATGCTACTGCCATCAGCAGTTGTATCATCAATGAAGATATGTGAGCCAGTACCTTCAGCAGCCATACATGCCCAGGCCATAACATCCCCACCACCGTGTTTCACAGATGAGGTGGTATGCTTTGGATCTTGGGCAGTTCCTTCTCTCTGTCATACTTTGCTCTTGTCATCACTCTGATATAAGTTAATCTTTGTCTCATCTGTCCATAAGACCTTTTTCCAAAACTGTGGTTGCTCTTTTACGTACTTCTTGGCAAACTGTAACCCGGCCATCCTATTTTTGCGTCTAACCAGTGGTTTGCATCTTGCAGTGCAGCCTCTGTATTTCTGTTCATGAAGTCTTCTGCGGACAGTGGTCATTGACAAATCCACACCTGACTCCTGAAGAGTGTTTCTGGTCTGTCAGACAGGTGTTTGGGGATTTTTTTCTTTATTATAGGGAGAATTCTTCTGTCATCAACTGTGAAGGTTTCCTTGGCCTGCCAGTCCCTTTGCCATTAGTAAGCTCACCAGTGCTCTCTTTCATCTTAATGATGTTCCAAACAGTTGATTTTGGTAAGCCTGAGGTTTGGCTGATGTCTCTCAAGGGCCTGTCCCACTTACGCGACCTTTACAGGCGACTGCTGGCACCCGTGATAGGTCGCCAAAATGTTCAACCTGTAGTCAGGATCCAACCCAGATCCCTGGCGCTGTAAGGCAGCAACTCTATTGGTGCATCTTTATATTTTTGTAATATATTAATTAAAAGGTGGTCCTTGTGATCTGGGCAGAAAAGTTATTTTTTGCACAAATGACAGGGAACAATAAAAACGTAATCATCATCTTCTTCCTTCTAACATCCAAAATTATTAAAACTGGGACGATTTAGTCAAAGACAAAGTCAAATTTATTTGTCACATGCACCCGAAGGTGCAGTGAAATGAATTTGCCAGCAGCGATACACTTAAAAAATAAACACACAATACAAAATAGAATTTAACACAAACATCCACCACAGCATTCTTCACTGTGGAGTCAGTCCTCCTCCTCTGTTTATCTGTGGTCGGGGCACATGAACCCTCTGTAGTCGTCGCTACGGACGGCCGAATGTACAGTTTAATCGGGTTTAATCATTGAAGCCAATCATAAAACAACTGCTGAGATTGCATTTCCGGCGGCTGATGTGTGGAGATGATGTGAGAAATAGGGATGGTCTTTTGTTTCATCAATTGGTCCACCGGTAACTGTTTGAAGTAAGAAGTCAAAAGGTTCAGTCTACCCAGTTCAATTCAAGTCAGAAATAGACGTTGGAATGAGCAGTCTTTGATGGGAAAGGAAGTGGGCTGCAGTGCATCCTGTTCATATTAGGCTCAGAACTGGTAACTGACAGAATTCTAAAGGGGCTGTCCCACTGTACGAGCTAATTCAAGAGTTCTCCGGAGTTTAAAAAAAAATTAAACTCGTGGTAAGCACATAGAATGTACGTAGCGGGTACGTCGGAGCCCGGGACGTCTCTTAGCGGCTCGTAACGCTAACGGCAGGTACTTGGGAAACGTGGTAAGCACGTGAAGATTTTTCAACAAGTTGAAAAATGTCCACGAGAGCTCCGAGTACCCACGAGCGGCTATTACCGTAATTCTCCGAGTTCGAATCAGGGGAAACTCGGGAGAACTCTTGAATTAACTCGTACAGTGGGACAGTCCCATAAACAAGAAAACATGTTATTAACCATCAACGTGGGATAGTGAGGTATGGAGTATGATGTATTCTTATTATACGGACACATTTTCAAGTTACATTCAGTGAGCGCCTAGCGGCACGGTGGAGCAGCGGTAGAGCTACTGCCTTCCAGTGCCGGAGACACAGGTTCTATCCTGGCTACGGGCACTTGTCTGTACGGAGTTTGTACGTTCTCCCCGTGACCTGCGTGGGTTTCCTCCGTGATTTTCGCTTTCCTCCCACACTCCAAAGACATACAGGTTTGTAGGTTAATTGGCTTGGTGTGAATGTGAAAATTGTCCCCAGCATGTGTAGGGTAGTGTTAATGTGCAGGGATGGCACATAGTTGTCATATGGCAAAATAAAAAATCATAGTTCAGGTTAGAAGGGATGGGGTTTTTTTTTTTTGCTCCTGCATCTGCAGTCCCTTGTGTCGACTTCAAGGGGTCGCTAGTCTTTTCTGACCTCTGAACACGTGGCCCTTTCTTCTGCAATTGTTTCCTTGGTTACCTCGAAGTAATGGAGGCATTGAAGACTGCAGATGCTGGCATCTGGAGCAAAGAACAACCGCGAGGAGGAATTCAATGGGTTAAGCAGCATTCGTAGAGGCAAGGGGAAAGTCAACATTTTGGATTCTGTATCAGGAGAGAGTGCAAACGAGAGATTGGTGGAACCAGGTGAGTCCCGGGATAATGGGTAGGAAGGAACTGAATAATGGGTCTGAAGAGGGTCCCGATGCGAAACGTCACCCATTCCTTCTCTCCAGAGATGCTGCCTGTCCCACTGAGTTACTCCAGCATTTTGTATCTATCTCCGGGATAATGGGTATATGGAGCCAGTGAGGCAGGGGAGACCTGGAGTGGAAAGCATGTGGGTGATGGGCAGAGAGAAGGTGTGGGAGCAGAAGGAAATTGGGTGACAGGAGATTTGGGGGAGGGGGTTAAAAGAACCTGGGTCATAAGGTCAGAAGTGATAGGTGCAGAATTAGGCCATTTGGCCCATCAAGTCTACTCTGCTACTCAATCATGGCTGATCCATCTCTTCCCCCCCCCCTCCCCACCCCCCACCCCATTCTCCTGCCTTTTCCTCTTAACCCCGACACCCACAATCATTAATAATCTATCTAACTGCCTTAAAAATATCCATTAATTTGGCCTCCAGAACCTTCTGTGGCAAATAATTCCACAGATTCACCACCCTCTAACTAAAGAAATTCCTCCTCATCTCCTTCCGCAAGGAACGTCCTTTAACTCTGTGGCTTTGTATGACCTCTGGTCCTCGACTCTCCCACTAGTGGAAACATCCTCTCCACATCCACTCTATCCAAGCCTTTTACTATTTGGTAAGTTTCAATGAGGTCCCCCCCCTCATTCTTCAAAACTCCAGCGAGTAACGGCCCAGTGCCGTCAAACGCTGTGGCTGGCTCGGAAGGAGAAAGGAACAAGGGGGTGCGAGTTACGGCAACTGGAAAATTCAATGTGAACACAATTGGGTGGTAGACTATCCTGGTGGAATAGGTTCTTTTAGTTTGCGTTTGGCCTCACCCTAGCAGTGGAGCAGGCAGTAGTCTGAGGGGTCAGTTTAGGAATGTGAAAGGAGTTGAAATGGCCTGCACCTGGGCAGACAAAGTGGCCTTTGCAGAGAATGGGCAGTCATTTCAACATGTCACATTGCACTTTAAAGATGTCTGGGCACTGTATCATTAACCTGTGGACGCAATTCCATGCTTCAACCACTCGGTAAAGGGCCTGTCCCACTTTCACGACCTAATTCACTACCTCTGCTGAGTTTGCCCTCGACTCATACTCGCAGCATGGTCGTCACGAGGTCGTGGGAGGTCGTAGGAAGGTCGTAGCAGGCCGTGATGCTAGTCACATTTTTCTAGCATGATGGAAAATGTCCACGAGTAAAAAAGGTCGTGAATTAGGTTGTGAAAGTGGGACAGGCCCTTAAGGGAATTTCACACAACTTCCATTTTGCTGCTTAAAATCATCCTTCATTCATTTTCCACACTGCCAGCCAATCGAAACAACGATTCAATCATCACAACCCTTCGCGATCATAAAATGTGTGAATAAATGATACGTACGATGTGTCACAGTGACAGTCTTTGTTTTACGTACACAGGTATGCAAAGAGCTGCCACATATAGGGCACCAACAAAGATCCACAGTTGGGGGAATCCAGAACCAGGGGTCACAGTTTAGGAATAAGGGATAGGCCATTTAGAACTGAGATGAGGAAAAACTTTTTCACCCAGAGAGCTATGAATCTGTGGAATTCTCTGCCACAGAAGGCAGTGGAGGCCAATTCACTGGATGCATTCAAAAGAGAGTTAGATTTAGCTCTTAGGGCTAGCGGATTCAAGGGATATGGTGAGAAGGCAGGAACGGGATACTGATTGTGGATGATCAGCCATGATCATATTGAATGGCGGGGCTGGCACGAAGGGCCGAATGGCCTACTCCTGCACCTATTGTCTATGTATCTATTCCACTTTGTCCCCAATAGCCCCCCTATGTTCCAATGGTTTTCAATGGCCCCTCAATGTCAGGTCCCTCTTTGTTCTCATCGGTCCTCCCTCACGCTGGGTCCTCCTTTGTTCTCTCGCCCCTCCCCCCTCCCAAATGCAAGGTCACTCTTTTTTTTCTTGGCACGCCCCCCCCCCCCCCCCCCCCCCCCCATGCCTGGTCCCCCGATGTTTTCTATAGTAGGTTGCCATTTGGCCAAATTTTAACTTTCCTGGGTTTTGACAAAAAGCCCTAACTTTAAAGTCACTGCAGGCAAACTCATCAGTGAAAAGCAACACTCAAGTCAAGTTTTGGCAGATCTACTTTCCGCTCGGTCATTCAAACAGCTGCAGTTGCAGAAATAAATGTACACAGGCAGAGAGGAGAGATGCAAGAAATGCAAAACATTCACTTTCCATGTCTTCCCTGCACCCATCCACAACCACATTTTCCATTTAACTAAGTGCAAAATAAATCTAATGTAATACCATCAGAATTAATGTGGATGGTGCAAGTGTAGATGTTGCCTTTGGAAAGATGTTGCTTTAGGAAGGACATTAGCTAGCTCAATGATTAGTTCGCTTCTCCTCGCCAACAATTATCTTTTCTATTTTCCTAGCTAACAATGGGCCTCCTCCATTGTCAGAGTGAGGCCAAATGCAAATTGGAGGAACAGCATGTTATATTTCACTTGGGCAGCTCACGACCCAGTGGTATGAAACTGAGGTCTGAAGAAGGGTCTCGACCCGAAAAGTCACCTATTCCTATTTGCCAGAGATGCTGCCTGACCTGCTGAGTTACTCCAGCATTGTGGCTATATCCAGTGAAATATTGACTAATCTAACTTCAAATGACCCCTGCATGCCCTCTCTCCATCCCTCTCCCACCCGTCGTACCAGTATCAAAGTCATCCTGTTGAGTCTGATTGTCTATACTCATTTTTACATAACATCTCACCTAACAAACAGCTGTTAATGGCCTAGTTCCTTTATCATCGTCACATTTTTACATATCTTTCATTTATTTGTCCAATATCTCTCTACATCACCATCTATATCTCATTTCCCTTTGTTCTGACTCCGTCTGAAGATGGGTTTTGACCCGAAACAACACCTATTCCTTTTCTCCAGAGAAGCTGCCTGGCCCGCTGAGTTACTCCAGCTTTTTGTGTCTATCTATGATCAATTCTACATTTTCCTTGATCTCTATCCCCTTTGATGTCTCATTTTCACACCTTACCATTCCTTATCTCTGTGTCACCCTCTCCCGACTCTCAGTCTGGAGGAACAGTCTCGACCCGAAACGCCTCCCATTCCTTCTCTCCAGAGATGCTGCCTGTCCCGTTGAGTTACTCCAGCATTTTTTGTCAATCTTACATTTTGCCCTCACCTTGCCAATTAACAAAAGTTCAACCCATAAGATCATAAAATGGTGGAAATTCTCAGCAAGTCACTCAGCATCTACACAGAAAGAGAATCATTGCATCTCAGATTTGTGACCTGTCACCGATATGATGTGACGGGGCCAAGGGAGCGCAGACATATCTAGTCGGGAGCAAACACAAACCAAAAACAAACTGCTGGAGGAACTCTGAGTCAGGGAGCATTTGTGTGGGTAGAAGGATGATTGGATTTTGGGTCAAGATCCATGATGCACCATGACTGAGTCTGCAGAGGGGAGATAACCCCCTCCCTCTTATGGCTTTACACTGGCTAACTAGGAGCAGGCATGGAAAAGATCAACCAGGAGATCATCAGAGAGATAGGAGCAAAATAAGGCCATTCGGCCCATTGTCTACTCCGCCATTCAATCATGACAGATCCATCTTTCCCCCCCTAACCCCATTCTCCTGCCTTCTCCCCATAACCCCTGACACACATACTAATCAAGAATCTATCTATCTCTGCCTTAAAAACACCCATTGACATGGCCCCCACACGCAGTTAGGTTTTGCTCTCCCCAACTAAACCTCGGTTACAGAATCAAATACGTCCTTCAGAATAGAACTAATTAAGCGGAAAAGAAGAAAAAAGCCGATGTACAGAGAGAAAGAATGGTGTTGGAAGGAACTGCGGATGCTGGTTTAAATCAAAGAGAGACACAAAATGCTGGAGTAACTCAGCGGGACAGGCAGCATCTCTAGAGAGAAGGAATGGGTGACGTTTCGGGGTCGAGACCCTTCTAGAGATCTGGATCCGATCGTGCATGCAGAAGGGTCTCGATCCCAAAACGTCACCCATTCCTTCTCTCCAGAAGTGCGGCCTGTGCTGCTGAGTTACTCCGGCATTTTGGGTCGATCTTGGGTAGTAAGTGGGACCAGTTGAGGGAGTGACGCTGGGCAGATTAAACCAGCAGGAGGGGGGGGGACTGGAAATACGTGAGTGCCAGATGGAACCAAATGGAGGTGGGAAACAAAACTGCGTATTGGTGTATTATTGGCACGAGTGGTTAAAAACCTTGTTTGCATCCTATCCAGGCAAATCACTATACAAATACAATCTAGACTTCAACAGTACATCAGAAAATGCAAAGAGGAAAATAAACATGCAGTGTGTAATGTTACAGCTGTAGAGAAAGACCAAATTAAAAAAATACACCTGTAATAGAGTGAATAGAGTCATAGATAAATACAGGGTGGAAACTGGCCCATCGGCCCAACATGTCCCACCTATACTAGTCCCACCTGCCCCCATTTGCTCCATATCCCTCCAAACCTGTCCTATCCATGTACCTGTCTAATGGTTTCTTAAACATTGGGATAGTCTCTGCCTCAACTACCTCCGCTGGCAGCTTGTTCCATACACCCACCACCCTTTGTGTGAAAAACATACCCCTCAGATTCCTATTAAATCTTTTCCCCTTCACCTTAAAACTATGTCCTCGATTCACCTACTCTGGGCACGAGACTCTGTGCACCTTCCCGATCTATTCCTCTCATGATTTTATACACCTCTATAAGATCACTCTTCATCCTCCTGCGCTCCAGGGAATAGAGTCTCACCCGACTCAACCTCTCCCTACAGCTCAGACCCTCTAGTCCTGGCAACATCCTCGTAAATGTATTCCACTCATGAGTTTACAATGAGGTAGGATTGGGGGATCGGGCTTATGAGAGGCAAGTTGAATAGTGTCATAACAACGGGGAAGAATCTGTTCCCGAATCTGGTGTTTGTGCTTTTAAGCTTTTGCATCATCTGCCTGATGGGATGGAAGAGGGAATGATTAAGGTACGAATGGTCCTTGCTTTTATTGGCAGCTTTCTCGATGTAGTGTGAAATGTACATGGAGTTAGCTGGAGGCGTGGGAAGTCGGCTGGGAGGGTCGGTTTGTGTGATGGACTAGGCTGCATCCACAACTTCCTGTTATTTAGTTTAGCTTAGAGATGCAGCACGGAAACAGGCCCTCTGGCCCACCGAGTCTGCGCCGACCAGCGATCCCCGCACACTTAGGCTATCCTATACACTGGGGACAACATATAATTATACCAAGCCAATTAGCCTAGTAACCTGTACGTCTTTGGAGTTTGGGAGGAAACCGAAGATCTCGGAGAAAACCCACACGGTCTGGGGGAAAAAGTACAAACTCCATATGGAGAACACCCGTAGTCGATATCGATCTCGGGTCTCTAGCGCAGTAAAGCAGTAGCTCTACCTCTGCGCCATCGTACCGCCCTTTATATTTATAATATATGAATTATACGGTGGTTCTTGTGATCTGGGCAGGGAAGTTGCTTTTCCACAAATGACTGAGAACAATACAAACTTCATCAACTTCTTCCTTCCTCCGGACATCCAAAATGATTAAAACCGGGATGATTTTTACGCAGGTCACGGGGAGAACGTACAAACTGCGTACAGACAAGTACCCGCAGTCAGGATCGAACCTGGGTCTCTGGCGCTGAAAGGCAGCAACTCTACCGCTGTGCCTTTTTCCTTTTGGTCCTAGACTGAGCATTTCTCGATAGGATGCTTTCTGTAATGCATCTGCAGAAACGGATGGGAGTGTATGGAAATATGCAAAATCTCCTTAGTATTCTGAGGAAGTAGGGGTGTAGGTGTGCTTTTATAGTTTAGAGATAGAGCACGAAAACAGGCCCTTCTGCCCACCTGGTCCGCGCCGACCAGTGATCCCCTCACATTAACACTTTCCTATGCCCACTAGAGACAAATTTTACATTTACCAAGCCAATTAACCTAGAAACCTGTACGTCTTTGGAGTGTGGGAGGAAACTGAAGATCTCTATACAGACAGCGCCCGTAGTCTCTGCGCTACATTCGCTGTAAGACAGCAACTCTACCGCTGCACCACTATAACCACCTTCCTTGACCATAGTATTGGACCAGGACAAATTATTGGTGACATTTACAGCTGGAAACTTGAAGCTCGCGGCTATCTCCTTCCATTTACCTTAGTTTAGATTAGAGATACAGCATGGAAACAGGTCCTTTAGCCCACCGAATCCGCATGAACCAACAATTACCTGTACACTAGTTCCATCCGACGCACCAGGGCCATTTTACAGAAGCCAATTAACCTCCAAACCTTTGCACATCTTTGCAATGTGGGAGGAAACCAGAGAATCCGGAGAAAATTGGAGCACCCGGAGAAAACCCACACGGTCACTCGGGGAACATGCAAACTCCATACAGTCAGCACCCATAATCAGGATCGAATCTGGGTTGAGAGAGTGAATGCAGAGTTTTGTTTTAATAATCAGGGTAGGGGAATCAAAAGCCAAAGGATCTTAAGGTGAGAGGGGCTAGATTTAAAAGTAATCTGAGGAGGTACCACTATAGCATTTAAAAGAGACTTAGACAGGTACATGGATAGGAATAGTTTAGAAGGATGCATGCCAAAAGCAGGCAAATAGAACCAGCTTAGATGGGGCATCTTGGTTGGCGTTGGCAGAAATACACTGCCCTAATGGGTCCCTGGTCTATTGTCATAAGGAGTAGTAGAATTAGGTCATTCGGCCCATCAAGTCTACTCTAACATTCAATCATGACTGATCTATCTCTCCCTCCTAACCCCATGTTCCTGACTTCTCCCCATAACTTCTGACACCCATACAAATCAAGAATCTATCTATCTCTGCCTTAAAAATCAGATTCAGATTCAGATTCAATTTTAATTGTCATTGTCAGTGTACAGTACAGAGACCACTGGTCCTGGACTCTCCCACTAGTGGAAACATCCTCTCCACATGCACTCTATCCAAGCCTTGCACTATTCTGTATGTTTCAACGAGATCCCCCCTCATTGTCTTGGTAAATCACCAGCTGCGGACCACATTACCGACTAGATAGACACCAAATGCTGGAGAAACTCAGCGGGACAGGCAACCTCTCTGCATAGAAGGAATGGGTGATGTTTCGGGTCGAGACCCTTCTTCATACTGATGGTCCATAAATTGCCATCCGCCAGGATGGTGCCACGGCAAGTTGCCAATGGGTTTGTTTTGCTAGCATCGTCCTGACCACAGGCCGCCACTTGTAGAAGGTAACGACTGCGTGGAAATGAACTTGGAGAACTTAAGCATATTGGATAGCGGTTCTCTGGCGCTGTAAGGCAACAACTCCACCTCCGCGTCACCGTGCCGCCCTGCGTCAGTAGGTTTCAATTAGATTCCCCCCTCATCCTTCTAAACTCCAGCAAGTTCAGGCCCAGAGACGGTGCCTCAGGAAGGCCCGTCAGCATCCATAAAGACTCCTCACACCCCTGTAATGGACTGTTCGAACTACTTCCCTCCGGCAGACGTTACAAGGCCTTCTACGCCCGAACCTCCGGACTCAGAAACAGCTTAATTCCCAGAGCTATAGCGGCTCTGAACCAGCCCTGCTGAGTGCCCCCCACCCCCATGGACTGTCTCCCTCAGATGGTCACGTCGCTCAGTTTATTTATTTATTTTTTTACATCGGCTGGAGGCTGCATATCAAATCTCGTTGCACTGATGTGCAATGACAATAAAAGATATTATTATTATTATTCAAACGCTCCTCATATGTTAACCCAATAATCTTTTTTATAGAGATACAGCGTGAAAACAGGCCCTTTGAAGGTCCATCGAGTCCAACCAGTGATCCCCGCACATTAACATTATCCTACGCACACAGACACAGACAAGCCAATTAACCTACAAACCTATTAGTCTTTGGATTGTGGGAGGAAACCGAAGATCTCGGAGAAAACCCACGCGGGTCACGGGGAGAACGTACAAACTTCGTACAGACAAGCACCCGCAGTCGGGATCGAACCCGGGTCTCAGGCGCTGCAAGCACTGTAAGGCAGCAACTCTACCGCTGCGCCACCGTGACCGCCCACAATCCTGGGGGTGAATCTGGTCAACCTCCGCTGGGCCCATCTCCAAAGGAGGCACATCCTCCGTCAAATATGGGGCACAAAAAAAGTCTCACAATATTCCAAGCGTGACCTCAGCAGCGCCCAGTAAACCCTCAGCATGACATCCTTGCGTCGATAATCTAGCCCTCCTCAAAATGAATGCTACAATGCATTTGCCTTCGCAACTCAACTCAACTCAACGTGCAAATTCACCTTTTGGGAATCCTGCACCAAACCCTCCAGGGTCCTGCACCACCTCCCGTCTTCTGAATCCTCTCCTCATTTAGAAAGCAGTTCACTCACGATTAATTCATCCTAGCTTCTCCTATTGACTCATCACTTGCAATCATATTGTTAAATCTTAAGACGTGTTAAGGGTCTGTCCCACTTTCACGACCTTTTTTACTCGTGGACATTTTTCATCAGGCTAGGAAAACGCCCCGACCTACTTGATGCCACGAGTACCTACGACTAGCGTCACGACCTACCTACGACCTCATGACGAACATGCTGCGAGTACAAGTCATAGGCAAACTCGGCAGAGGTCGTGAATGAGGTCATGAAAGTGGAGTAGGGCCTTTAATTGACCTCAAACCCCAATGCGCTACAATTGCCCTGCCTAAACTATGATTTTGCGGAAATTCCACAATATTCAACCCCTGCTGCAATATTTTGCCCGTGGTGGGGGGGGTGTCATCAGTATCAGACGCTGCTCTCATCTCCTCAACACTCCCATCTCGCCTCTGTGCGCCGAATGCCTGGTCCAGCCCGGTGGGAGGGTGGTGGGGAGACAGTGGCAACGCTGGGAAAAGCGTGCAGAGACCCGGGTCTATGGCCGACCCACAGAGCGGACAGCGGTGAAAACTTGGGGGGGGGCGGGGGAATCCTTGCAGGGGCTTGAAGGAGCGAGCAGGCTGGTGGCACTTAGTGAAGACAGCCACAAAACACTGGAGTAACTCAGCAGGACAGGCAGCATCTCTGGAGAGAAGGAATGTGTGATGTTCCTGGTCGACACCCTTCTTCAGACTGGGGTCGAGACCCTTCTTAACGTCACCCATCCCTTCTCTCCAGAGATGCTGCCTGTCTCGCAGAGCTAGTCCAGCTTTTTGTGTCTACGGTTTAGACCGGCATCTGCAGTTCCTTCCTACACACTTGGTGGCACTGAATCCCAGGCCGTGCTGTGCAAATCCTGGATGTGAGGGGGAGCAAAGCAGCAACTCTACCGCTGCACTAGCCCGAGAGTCGCTCTGCAGAGGCTCTCAAGAGCAGCCACACCACCGTCATCAGTACGTTTGTTTTTAAAAAAGTAGATGTCTGTACAAACCCCTCCCCTCCCCTCCCCCCACCAACCCCCTTATAAAGACAACGTTCACTGACGTTTGCGCATTACTGCTATCAATTAAAAGTTTAAGACCTTATTACTTCCCCACAATTTAGATCCAGCCTTGCCCGCAACTCAGCAGGGTGGTGTTTTTGAAGTTAATCCTACCGTTTAGGCAGGACCTCAGACGCAAGGTTACACCTTCTGCTGCACTCATACACCATAAACTCTAAACTGACGCCGCTGAACGCTGAGGCTTCCAGCACGTTACGAGGAGGTGCCCACATCCCTCCGCACAGTGTACAAGTTCATGAACCACAAGACTGAAACACAAGCCATAAATGTCAGGCTCGGCTCTATAACCACAGCTTCACTTTGCAGACTGTTATTGTAACTCAAAACTTCCATTCGGTCGGCCAGGTTCTTTCCTCCACCCATTCTCCCCTTCAGATTTGTTTTCTCAGCACAATTACACTGACATCTTGAAAAAAAAGGCTTTCTTTCACCAAATAGCCTTGTTGTGTTGCAAATGAATAAGTTTCCACTCATTTGAACTAAGTACTAAAGTAAGAATATTGGTCGTAAAAGTGGGCTAACGAATTTGTACAGTTATGCTAAACGCACGTGTCCTGCTCCGAAATCCAAACAGATTATAAAATGTGAGATTTAGTTTAGTTTAGAGATACAGCGCAGAGATAAAATGCGTGCCGGCTTAATAAAAGAACTTGATATTTTGTCTGCAGTCAAATGCGCAAATATGTCAAACAAAAGCAACAATGGCCTGAGACAGGGGGAACTACAATTCGGAGCCTGAAGCAAGCAGGTTTCAGGACGAGACCCTTCCTCAGACTCAGACTCGGTCTGAAGAAGGGTCTCGACCTGAAACGTCACCCATTCCTTCTCTCCGGAGATGCTGCCTGTCCTGCTGAGTTACTCCAGCATTTTGTGTCTGTCTTCGGTAGTTACGTCTTTTGGGCCAGTAGGTGGCGTACCTTAAACAACCACTGGTGCGAGATAGTTTTATCGAGTGATACAGTGTGGAAACAAACCCTTCGGCCCAACTTGCCCACACCGGCCAATAATGTTCCAGCTACACTAGTCCCACCTGCCCGCATTTGGCCCATATCTCTCCAAACCTGTCCTATCCATGTACCTGTCTAACTGTTTCTTAAATGCTGGGATAGACCCAGCCTCAATTACTCTGGCAGCTGGTTCCATACACCCACCACACTTTGTGTGAAAAAGTTACCCCTCAGATTCCTATTAAATCTTTCCCCCTCCCCTCTCACCTTCAACCTCTGGTCCTCGATTCCCCTACTCTGGGCAAGAGACTCTGCACATCTACCTGATCTACTGCTCTCATGATTTTGTACACCTCTTTTAGGTACATCTTTAAGATCTTGTACAACCTTCATCATCCTGCACTCTCGGGAATAGAGTCCCAGCCTACACAACCTCTCCCTGTAGCTCAAGCCCACCAGTCCTGGCATTAGAAATCAAAATCAAAAGACAGGAACGGAGTACTGATTGTGGATGATCGGCCATGATCACATTGAATGGTGATGCTGGCTCGAAGGGCCGAATAGCCTACTCCTGCACATATTGTCGATTGTCTAAAATAAATATAAGCGCAGGAAAAGCTGAAAAATACACGTTATTAATCAAACACAAAGACGATAAACTGATATTTCAACGCTGTCTTAAATGGACAATGATGTATTTGGCATCTCGTCTCGTGTACCGACACAGCAAATAACTTTTTGTGCATTATCCTGACAAATCCCACTGCACACGAGTACAAACAGATCAGAATATAGTCAGTAATTCAGCACGGAAACAGGCCCTTCCACCCAACTCGTCCATAGAGAGTAAACCAGTACAGCACAACGTTTGTTCCGAACATGATGCCTAGCTGAACTGATCCCATCTGCCTGCACTTTCATGTGCCTATCTTAAATCTCCTCAACAACACTATCATATTTGCATCCACCAATACCCTTGGCAATGCGTCCCAGGGCCAGGCACTGTGTTAAAAAAAAAAAAAAACTTGCCCCGCACACCTCCATTAAACCTTTCCCCTCTCACCTTATAGCTGTGACCTAGAATTTTGGATATTTCCACCCCGGGAGAAAGGTTCTGTTTACCTTATCAATACCTACCATGATTGTATACTTCTATGAAGTTTCCCCTCAACCTCTGACTCCCCAGAGGAAACAAACCAAGCCCATCCAACCTCTCCCCGCAGCTGGAACTCTAATCCAGGCAGCATTCTGGCAAACGTCCTCTGCACCCTCTCCAAAGCCTCCACATCCTTCCCGTAATGGGGCGCCCAGAACTGCACGCAATACTCCAAATGTGGCCTAACCAAAGTCCTACAGAGCAGCATCATGACTTCCTGACTCTTGTATTCAATGCCCCTGGCAATGAAGGCAAGCATAACATATGCTTCCTTAACCACCCTGCCTACATGAGCTGCCACCTTGAGCTATGAACTTGCACCAAGATCCCTCTGCACATCAATGCTGTTAAGGGTCTTGCCGTCAACTATACACTCTCTCCTTCCATTCAACCTCCCAAAGAGCAACACCTCAGGTTAAGCAGCAGTTGCCATTTCTATGCCAACCAAGATGCCCCATCTAAGCTAGTTCCATTTGCCTGCTTTTGGCTGCCATCTTTCTAAACCACTCCTCTCCATGTACCTGTCCAAGTCTCTTTTAAATGCTGTAGTAGTACCTCCTCAGATGTCTTTTAAATCTTGCCCCCCCCCCCCTCACCTTAAACGTATCCTCTAGCTCGATTCCACCTACTCCAAGTAAAAAAACTGCATTCACCCTATTAATTCCCTTGATATTTTTATAAACCGCTCAAAGATCACCTTGCAGCCTCCTTCACTCCAAGGAATCAAAGTCCTAGCCTGCTCAACCTGTCCCTGTAGCTCAGTCCCTCGAGTCCTGGCAACATCATTGTAAATCTTCTCTGCACTTTTTCCAGCTGTAGCAGCTGCTCCTCAACTTATGATGGGGTTACGTCCCGATAAACCCATCGTAAATCGAAAATATCGTAAGTCGGAAATGGATTTAATACACCTAACCTGGCAAACGTTCTCTCCCTGCTGATAAGGCTGGAGCATAGTGGGAGAAGACACTGGGGGGCATCGATACCTGTTGATTGTTTAGCAGGCATAGTGCTCTTCAGGAAGATATGAAGTTTTGACTGTACAATTTATTACTTCTTTTCATTATATATTTCCCTATAGCAGGCAAGAGCATCCTGTTAGTTTTTGCCAATCTCTCCTGGCAACACAGTACACTGTAGGGTATCGGTTATTTACACTCGTGATCGTGCGGCTGACTGGGGCTCGCTTGCTGCCGTCGCCCAGCATCACGAGAGAGTATCGTACCGCATATCGCTTGACCGGGAAAAGATCAAAATTCAAAATTTCAAAGTACGGTGTTTACTGAATGTCTATCGCTTATTGCACCATCGTCAAGTCGAAATACCGTAAGTCAAGGCATCGTAAGTCGAGGAGCATCTGCAATGTTACAACTAGAGAGAAAGTACAATTTTATTTTTAAAGTGCATGGGCCGCAACGGCATAGGTCGGAAGATCCATCCCCAGCAGAAGAGGTCTGCTCAACACTGACAATAGCGGGGAAGGTGATGGTCTTTAATCTGGATCAACGTGGTGACTAGCGACGATATATTTACAGGATAATCACACAAAAACGAAAAGTTTTTTTGAAAAGCTCAGTGTTTTCCAGATGCTGTCAGAATCAGTCTGCTCTAAAGAGACATTCCTTTTTGTTGCCTTTTTGCAAGATCAGCAGGCAAAACATTAGGTCCTGCTATAAATCACATAAAGCAGCACATGAGATTAGTTTTACCACCCAGTGATACAAAAGTGAGAGTTCAACTAAATCAAAGATAGACACAGAAAGCTGGAGTAACTCAGCGGGACAGGCAGCATCTCTGGAGAGAAGGCATGGGCGAGACCCATTTGGGTTCTGGGTTGAGACCCTTCCTCAGACTTCAGAGATGCTGCCTGGCCAGCTAAGTTACCCCAGCTTTTTGTGCCCATCTCTGGTATAAAATGGGGGGGGGGGGGGGGGGGGGGGTGTCAGAGATGGAACTGCTCTGACAGTGGGTATTCGATCGGCCAAATGACTTCCTACGGTGCCTTTAAATGGACAAAAAAAAAAACAAAAGACAATGTATAGGAACTAACTACAGATGCTGGTTTACACCAAAGATACAACACAAAATGCTGGAGTAACACAGCGGGACAGGCAGCCTCTCCGGATAGAAGCATAAGCATGAAATCGCGTAAGTGGGACAGGCCGTTTAAGCTGGAGACTCTGACTTAAAGCTGATCAAATAAGTCAGCGCTAGAAGCCAAGGCAGATATGGCTTCGCCCTGGGTTTCCGACATTGCACGTTAGAAATATGACAACGAGCTGAGAATTCGCCTAGCCCCGAGAAAAATCACAGTGGAGCTCTGAAAAAGACGTTATTACACCACAAAAAATATATATGTTTAGCCCAAACTGAGTGCAGGATGCAAAATTAAACATTGGAACTGGCAAGTTAAACAAAGCTCATACTTAAGGGGCTGTCCCACTGTACGAGCTAATTCAAGAGCTCTCCCGAGTTTAAAAAAAAATCAAACTCGTGGTAAGCACGTAGAATGTACGTAGCGGGTACGTCGGAGCTCAGGACGTCTCTTAGCGGCTCGTAACGCTAACGGCAGGTACTCGGGAAACGCGGTAAGCTCGGGAAGACTCGTGAAGATTTTTCAACATGCTGAAAAATGTCCACGAGAGCCCCGAGTATCTACGAGTGGCCATTACCGTAATTCTCCGAGTTCGAATCGGGGAAACTCGGGAGAACTCTTGAATTAGCTGGTACAGTGGGACAGGCCCTTAATAAGTTTCATCAGAATACTTGGTAGATACCATTGCAATAGAATGCCATTTGGACCCAATAGAGCTACCACAGGAATTTCAGCAAAAAAAAACAAAACGCTTTAGATTACGTATTTATTTTTGGAAAAGATTAAGTGGAAGAGGCCTCTTCAATCTCCTACATCAAAGGCTGAAAGACTTGGTATATCTTGCCTTTTGACTTTCTCAAACCTGATGGCATCGCAAAAGAAACTCCCAAATCTGTAGCCTGCCTGTAGCAACACACAAAGGAAGTTAATGCTATTTAGGACCAACACAGTAACAGGGGGATTTTAGCAATACTGACACTGTGCTCCACGGTCTTAAGGGCCTCTCCCAACTGGAAATTTTTTCGGCGACTGTCGGCGTCATATCAGTGTCGCCAAAAGATTTTGAACATTTCAAAATCCAGCGGCGACAGAAAATGTTGCGACACTTGCAAAAACACCGCGCGTTTTACATCATCACGCTGCTAATTCTTCTGTGAACTGATACATCAGTCAATGTTGCTGGCAGTCACTGAACAAAACCGGCAAGTGGGACAGGCCCTTTAGATGGACACTAGTTTGCTTTTGGCAAAGAACAAGTGGGAGTGGCGCATGTGAGCCCGTCTTTATCCATAGCTATTTTAACTCTAACAGAACAGTGGTCAATGGTTGCAAGACTCGCCCAATTCACTTGCCTTTCAAAATGTCCTAAGTGTAGAGACGCAAAACGCTGGAGGAACTCAGCGGGACAGGCAGCAGCTCTGGAGAGAAGGAATGGGTGACCTTTCTTCAGTCTCGACCTGAAACGTCACCCATTCCTTCTCTCCAGAGAGGCTGCCTGTCCCGCTGAGTTACCCTTTACATTTTGAGTTTATCTTCGGTTTAAACCAGCAACTGCAGTTCCTTCCTACACATTTCGGATGCCAACAATTTTTTTATTGTTTTTCCATGAGTTTCAAATGCAAACCTAGCATTGAAGGAAGAATAGTGATACGTTTCCAAGACAGGATAGCGTGCAGCTTGAAGAGGGAATTTTCCCAGGCTAACATTTCCTTTTTGTGGTAGAGGAGACAGGTTTGTTTATTGACATATACAACAGAGTGCAGTGAAATTCCTCACACACATGAAGCTTCCTCACTTACATATAGTAACGCTAAATACAATAACCTGCAGATCAGGCAGCTATGTGGAGGGTATGAGTATTTGGCAGCTCTGTCTGACCCGCTGAGTCACTTCACAACTTTGCTCCAGATTGCAGCATCTGCAATTCCTTGCATCTCTGACCAACTAGTTAGGGCGGCACGGTGATGCAGTGGTAGAGTTGCTGCCTTAGTGATCTGGAGACCAATGTCCAATCCTGACTACGGCTGCTTGTCTGTACATTCTCCCTGTGATCTGCGTGGGTTTTCTCCGAGATCTTCGGTTACCTCCCACACTCCAAAGTCGCACAGGTTTGTAGGTTAATTGGCTTGGTATGAATGGTAAATTGTACCTGGTGCGTGTGTCGGGTAGTGCCAACGTGCGGAGATCGCTGGTCGGCGTGGATGCGGTGGGCCGAAGGGCCTGTTTCCATGCAGTATCTCAAAACTAAACTGGCTGGGTTATTGTCCTGACACTATGTTCTGGATTTCTTTTCTGCACTTTGTCTCATTATTGTGGAAGATCGGCAGACAAAAAGCTGTATCATTCGCAAAGCTAAAGATTGAGCTGGTATTGTACAGGACAACAGTCATGGGCGTACAGGGAAAAGAGCAGAGGGCTGAGCACACCAGCCCTGAGGAGCACCAGCATTGAGGGTCACGGGTGAAAGGCAGGGAGTGGATGCGGAGAGGATGTTTCCACTGGTGGGAGAGTCTAGGACCAGAGGTCATAGCCTCAGAATTAAAGGGTGCTCTGTTAGAAAGGAGGTGAAGAGGAACTTCTTTAGTCAGAGGGTGATTAATCTGTGGAACTCATTGCCGCAGAGGTTTGTGGAGGCCTTAGTCAGTGGATATTTTCAAACCAGAGAGACAAATTCTTGATTAGAACGGGTGTCAAGGGTTATGGGGAGAAGGCAGGAAAATGGGATTAGGAGGCAGAGATCAGCCATGATTGAATAGCGGAGTAGACTCGATGGGCCAAATAGCATAATTTTGTTTCTATAACTCGTGAACTTGGGTGGAGGAAATGTTATGACCGACTGCCAGTTCATTTTAGTTTATTGTCACGTGTACCGAGGTACAGTGAAAAGCTTTTGTAGTTATCCAGTCAGCGGCAAGACAATACATGATTGCAATCGAGCCGTTCACAATGTACAGGTACGTGATGAAGGGAATAACATTTACTGCAAGATAAAGCCAGTAAAGACCGATTAAGGATAGTCCGAGGGTCACCAATGAGGTAGATCAGCACTGCTCTCGGGTCATGGTAGGATGGTTTAGTTGCCCAATAATAGCTGGGAAGAAACAGCTGTCATCAGGCAACTGAATAATCCGACCAGTTGCAGAAGCCAGTTGTAAATCAAGGCTCCAAGTCCAAGGCCCAGGAGTTTAGAGGTGAACTTATTATGGTTTTTAAAGCCGAACTAGTTAAATAATAGTTTCTTGCCATTGGTGTTCTTATTGTCAAGGTGATCTGGAGCTGAATGTAGGGCAAGGAAGATGGCATCCTCCACAGGCCTATTTTTCCATTTACTGAAGACAAATTGCAGGTGTTCTTGATTGTATTGAAGGCCGATGCAAACCTGGTCCATCACCAGTCTTTCAAAGCACTTTATTATGGTGGAAGTTAGAGCTACAGGCTGGTAGTCCATGAAACATGTTATGTTATGTATCTTCAAGTCTGGTCTGATGAGGGTTTCCTTGAAGCAGATGGCTACAGAAGACAATGGAATTGAGAGATTTGAGATGCCAGCAAAGACAGTGGCCTGCTGATTGGAACACCATTTCAGAACCAAACCATGTACACCATGTGGGTCATCCACTTTCCGAGAATTTACCATATCACAAAAGCAGATTTGACTTAATTGCCTTTATTGACCAGTCGCTGGGATGTATGGGACAGAACCGATAGAAAAATTTAGAAGAATGAGGGTGGGACCTCATTGAAACATAAATAGTGAAAGGCTTGGATAGGGTGGATGTGGAGAGGTTGTTTCCACTAGTGGGAGAGTCCAGGACTAGAGGTCACAGCCACTGAATTAAAGGACGTCTTTTAGGAAGGAGATGAGGAGGAATTTATTTAGATAGGGGGTGGTGAATATGTGGAATTCTTTGCCTCAGAAGGCTGTGGACGCCAAGTTTATATTTAAGGTGGAGATAGATAGATTATTGCTTAGTATGGGTATCAGGGGATATGGGGAGAAGGCATAAGAATGGGGTTAGGGGGAAGAGATAAATCTGCCATGATTGAATGGCGGCGTAGATTTAATGGGTCGAATGGCGGAGTAGGTTTAATGGGTCGAATGGCCTAATTCTGCTCCTATCACTTATGACATAAACCCGCAGGACTGAGGCTAGTTGGAGCTATGTTCTGCCTGTTCAAATGTGGCATAAAAGGCATTAAGCTCAGACTTCCATGCAGACGAGTGGCCTTCTAGTGAAACGTAGGAAAAAAAATTTGTTGGAGTAGGCCATTCGAGCCAGCACCGCCATTCAATATGATTGTGGCTAATCATCTAAAATCAGTACCACGTTCCTGCTCCCCCCCCATATCCCTTGATTCCTTTAGCTCCAAGAGCTATATCTTACTCTCTCTTGAGTACATCCAGTGAATTGGCCTCCACTGCCTTCTGTGGCAGAGAATTCCACACATTCACAACTCTCATGGTAAAAAAGTTTTTCCTCATCTCAGCCTTAAATGGCCTACCCCTTATTATTAAACTGTGACCCCTGGTTCTAGACTCCCCCAACATAGGGAACATTTTTCCTGCATCTAGCCTGTCTAATCATGTAAGAATTATATATTTTTCTATAAGATCCCATCTCATCCTTCTAAATTCCAGTGAATACAAGCCCAGTCAACCCATTATTTCATCATATCAGTCCTGCCATCCCGGGAATTAACCTGGTGAACCTACGCTGCAGTCCTTCAATAACAATAATGTCCTTCCTCAAATTAGACCAAAATTGCACACAATACTACATGTGTGGTCTCACCACGGCCCGATAAAACTGCAGTAGGACCTCCTTGCTCCTATACTCAAATCCTCTCGCAATGAAGGCCAACATACCATTGGCTTTCTTCACTGCCTGCTGTACCTGCGTGCTTACTTTCAGTGACTGATGTATAAGCACCCAAGTCTCGTTGCACTTCCCCTTTTCCTAACCTGACAACATTCAGATAATAATTTGCTTCCTGTTCTTGCCACTAAAGTGGATAACCTCACATTTATCCACGTAATACTGCATCTGCCATGCAACTACCCAATCACCCAATCTATCCAAGTCACCCTGCAGCCTCATAGCATCCTCCTCGCAGCTCACACTGCCACCCAGCTTTGTGTCATTTGCGAAGTGAATATGGACACTAAGGTTGAGTCTGCTCTCAGCCCACATGCACTTGTGAGAAATAAATTGGGTATACATGACCTGATCGAGAGGCGCAAGGATAGTACGGGTGTCAGGGGTTATGAGGAGAAGGCAGGAAAATGGGATTAGGAGGCAGAGATCAGCCACGATTGAATGACGGAGTAGACACGATGGGCCAAATGGCCTGATATATTTCTCAGGAGGGAAGGAATGGGTGACATTTCGTGTTAAACCTGCATCTGCAGTTCCTTCTGACACAGGATTATATTTGTCAATAACAAAGTGAATAAGTTTATTGGCCAAGTATTCACATACAAGGAGCTTGCCCTGGTGCTCCGCCCGCAAGTGACAACATGACACAGTGACAGTTAGGAATGACACATAAAACATTAAAATTGGGTATACAATTTTATGTATACAATGTGTGTACAATGCTCCTGGTATATGGGACGGTGGTGAGAACTGTGTACCGCTGTGATTATGTTGAATGGTGGAGCAGAAATAAAAGTGATGAATGGCCTACTCCTACTCCCGTTTTTCATTCTATGCTGACAACTTATGAAGCAACCACATGTGTGTTTCCGCCTGACATATACATTAACACATTCCGATTTCTCTGCCACCTAACTGCACGCTTGGGCCAATTCATAGTCACCAATTAATCTACCAGCACACCTTCAGGATGTGGAAGAAAGCTAGATCAGTCAGGGGATACCCGCTCAGCAACAGGAAGATTATACAAACACCAGAGGTGGAGAATGTGAATGAGCCCAGGTCATTGCAAGGCAACAGAGTTACATTGCACTTTCGCAATGTCTCAAAAAGCAAGGTAGCTACTGATATACAAAGAGAAGGGAACAATCTACCTGTAGGAAAGGACTGCAGATGCTGGTTTAAACCAAAGATAGACAAAAAAAGCTGGAGTAACTCAGCGGGACAGGCAGCATCTCTGGAGAGAAGTCACGGGTGACGTTTTGTGTCGAGACCCTTCTTCAGACCAAAGAAGTCTGAAGAAGGATCTCGACCCCGAAATGTCACCCATTCCTTCTCTCCAGAGGTGCTGCCTGTCCCGCTGAGTTACTCCAACCTATTTGTGTCTACATACTAAGGGAATACAGACCAATGTGTAGAAATAGAGGAATCAAAGGAAACACCACTCTCGGGTCACAGACGGACACTGGCCAAAATCTCAGTCAGACAACTTTGACCTAGAATGGGGCAATGCATCTGGCGGTATGTTTCAAATTTTTTGTGAAATGCATTTCTTAGTGAGCGCCTTCAAATTAGTGATCCTTCCGTCAGCTCAAAAGACATTTTGTCAGTTCAGTTTTGTTTATTGTCACATGTACCGAGGTGACCAAAGCTTTTGGTGCGTGCACAGCAGAAAGAAAATACACGATTACAATCGAGCCATTCACAGTGTACATATACATGATAAGGAATAACGTTTAGTGCAAGGTAAAGCCAGCAAAGTCCGATCAAGGATAGTCGAGGGTCTCCAATGAGGTAGATAGTAGTTCAGCACTGGTCTCTAGTTGAGGTAGTAATTCAGTTGCCTGATAACAGCTGGGAAGAAACTGTCCCCGAATCTGGATGGGTGCGTTTTCACACTTTCGTTTTGCCCGATGGGAGAGGGGAGACGAGGGAGTGGCCAGGGTGCCGGCTTGTCCTTGATTATGCTGCTGGCCTTGCCGAGGCAACGCGAGGTATAAACAGTCAAGGTTCTCGACCCCAAACGTAACACGTCCCTCCTCTCCGGAGATGCTGCCTGCCCCGCTGAGTTACTGCAACATTTTGAGTCTATCGTCAAGAGAAGGGAGGTTGGTTGGTGTGATGGTCTGGACTGCGTCCACAATTCGCTACAGGTCAGATGTGGCATTCAGGATGTTGATCGTACCTACTGACCCACTGCAACCAAGGGTTAGAGACACATCAAGAATGAAGTCTACATTTCACTGAAACTATATGTGGCAGAAGGCAATCTCACAAGAATACCATGTACACGTTCCCAAAGGAAAGGGCTGGGTCTGCAATGCAACTCATTCTAACTATTCTAAAATGTTAGCTAATGCTTAATAATCATGAAGAAAACAAGAGAATGAAAAGAATAGTGCCCGAGCAGATAAGGCAGTTAGGTTCATAACCTAACGAGCCTGTCCCACTTACGCAACTTTTTCGGCGACTGCCGGCACCCGTCATAAGTCGCTGCAGGTCGGCGAAGTTTTTCAACATGTTGAAAATCCAGCAGCGACCAGAAAAACGCTTTGACTCTTTGTGCGACTGAGGAGGCTGCTCACGACCGTACAGGCGACACCCTGGCGACATGCCACGGGGTGAAGCCTGTATGGTTGTGAGTAGTCGCCCAAAGAGTCGTACCTTGCTCTGGTCGCCGCTGGATTTTCAACGTGTTATCGCTATAAACACGTAGAATTAACGTTATAAAAATGACTTTCTTACCACAATTAATATATTTGTTTCAAGCAATCCCAATATATATTCCAAAATATTTTTTCAAAAAATTAGATTCCACTATCACTAATTTTATATGGGACTACAGAACACATAGAATTCAACGAAAGCATTTGTGCAAATCTAAAGAAGTGGGGGGTTTATCATTACCTAACTTTATATATTACTACTGGGCAGTGCATATTAAGAACATAATATACTGGCTGGATAGTTCCACTCAGCAGTTGGAATGGATAAGAATGGAGAAAGAGGAGTGCTATCCGCACGATATAGGAACGATCCTGCTCTCACCGATAAAATTGAATAGTATAATATATAAGAAGAACCCAATTATTCACAATATAATAAGAATTTGGAAACAAATAAAAGTATCCTTGAAATTAAATAATTTATCAGTACTAACCCCACTATTGAACAACCCCGCATTCAAACCTTCTCTCATCGACAACACATATCAACAATGGGATAGACTGGGGATTAGGAAAGTAGGGGACATGTATGAAGTGGGCAAACTGTTATCATTTCAACAATTAAAATTTAAATTTAAATTGAAGGATAATCAATATTTTAAATATATACAGGTATGTGACTTTATGAAGAAACATACACATAGATTTCAAACTATATTTTTAGATCCTTTAGAAGAAGCAATGAATATTAAGGCTGATTCACAAAAAATAATATCATACTTTTATAATAATATATTAAATAGAGAATCACCCTCAACAGAAGCATTAAGGGAAGATTGGGAACAAGAGCTAATGATAAAGATCTCGAAGGATAGATGGGAAAAATATTTGATGAATACACATAACTGTTCTATTAATGCAAGACATAATTTAATTCAATTCAAATTATTACATAGACTATATTATTCAAAAACGAGGTTGAATAAATTTTATCCAAACGTCTCTCCCAGATGCGATAAATGTTTGTTTCAAAACGCTAATATAACACACTCATTTGTTGGATGTACAAAGTTGAATAAATTTTGGAGTGATATATTTTGATATATTTTACAAAGATTTTCAAGTCAAGAATAGAACCCAAAACGGAATGGATTATATTTGGAATAATAGAGAAGATACCAATTTAAATACAGATCAAAATGTTTTTTTTTAATTATGGGTTAATAATTGGAAAGAAATTGATACTTAAATTTTGGAAAAATACAACACACCAACTGTTAAAATGTGGATTAGGAATATGATGGACATAGCAAGCCTTGAAGAAATGAGACTCCGACTAATAGATAAATATGACCAATTCTTAAAGAGTTGGTCTCCTTTCATCGACTTTTTGGAATCATGTGATGCAGCGGTACCGTAAAGATTGCTGATTTCAGTTCATGACGCGGATAGAGCTACATCTCCGAATACAGATTTGAAAAATTCTCTTTTAAGGGGCCTTCTCTTCTATTTCTACTTTCCTCTTTCTCTCTTCCTTTTTTTATTTTTTATATACACACTTCACGTTTTTCTACTCTCTACCATCTATTTTTCCACTTTTTCCCCTTTCTATTGCTTTCTTTTTCTTGTTCTGCTTACTTCTTTCTTATAACATAAAACTAGAGGTTGTACATAGAATGGATTACGGTATTACATAGTTGGCACCTAAAATTAGCTGCCACTGTACTGTTTTGTGCTGTATTAACTTCTAATAAAAAAAAAACAAAAAAAAAGAAAATTTCCACGCCCTGCATCGACCTATGACGGGTGCCGGCAAGTCGCCGAAAAAGTCGCGTAAGTGGGACAGGCTCGTTAGGGTGGAAACGTTTTAAAACTTCAGATGCTTATATATCTGAAATAAAAACAGACATATGCTGGACAACAGACCAAGCAGGAGTTGTGTAAAGAGAAGCACAGTTAATATTTTACATCAAGGCCCTTATTCAGAGCTGGGAAAGAGAGAATACAATACATAATAAAATGCAAGAAAAAGATACTGAAGATGCTGGTTTATACCAAAGATATACTGCACAAAGTATTGGAGTAACTCAGCAGGACAGAGAGCATCGCTGGAGAACATGGATAGGTGACGTTTCAAGTCAGGACTCTTCTTCCGAACTTCTTCGGAAGAAGGGTCTCGACCTGAAACGTCACCTATCCATGTTCTCCAGCGATGCTCCCTGTCCAGCTGACTTACTCCAGCATTTTGTGCCTTATCATGGAATACAATACATGCTCGTATTCAATAGTAGAGAAGATAGGACGGGGATGGATAAAATTAAAAAGGAAAATCACTTCGGAAGGACATTAGGAGGGCACAAAAGGGACAGGAGGTGGGTCTGGCAGATAATATTAAGGAGAACGCAAAAGGGATTTTAAGTACATTAAGAGAAAGAGGATAACCATAGAGAGAACAAGGGCCCTCAGAAACCACAGCCATCATTAGGGTTGCCAACTGTCCCGTATTAGCTGGGACATCCAGTATATTGGGCGAAATTGGTTTGTCCCATACGGGACCGCCCTTGTCCCGTATTTGGCTGCTACTACTCGGGTCGAGGGGACTGTCGGATCGGAGCGCCGCATCCGGCCCCGCCTCACCCGTCCTGACGTAGTGCAGCCCATAGAGTGCAGCAGCAGGGTCTCGCCAGTGGCCCCGTCGGTTGGCAGCCCGGCCAGCTGTCCGACCTTCGGACCTTCGCTTACCGCCACCACCACCACCCCTCCTTCTCATGGCCGATCATCGGTTCATGAGTTGGACGGGGTGCTGGACATCGCCCAGGCCAAAACTCCTCAGCTGGCCCGCCGGCTGGGCTTTGTGTGCAGTCCAGCACCCGGGCCAACTCATTATTCAACCAACCACGGCCGCTTCAGTCAACGAATTGCCGTCGGGAATTTGACCCTTATTTGGACCTTTTGTCCCTTATTTGGGAGTGAGAAAGTTGGCAATCCTAGCAGCCATCTCCGCATGAAACGGCAGGAGATGGGCAAAGTCCTAAAAGAAGATGTTGCCAGGACCCGAGGGCCTGAGCTGTAAGGAGCTGTAAGGAGCAGTTTCGATTTTGGTCCTTGGAACGCAGGAGGCTGAGGAGTGATCTTGGGGAATAGATAGTGTGAATGCAGTCTTTTACCCAGGGTGGGGGAATCAAAATCAAGAGGACATATGCTTAAGGTAAGAGGGATACGATTTAATACAAACCTGAGAGGAAA